>NC_133774.1:123032764-123034704 GCF_003597395.2 Chelonoidis abingdonii
TGTTACAGAATGAACAATGCTTTGAGCAGGGGGTTGGACTAGATGACCTCCGGAGGTCCCTTCTAACCCTGATATTCTACGATTCTATGAATAATAGTTCAGAAGTCAATGTGCACACATTTTTACATATTTGAGTAATATGCTATGCCAAGTGTTATATTCTTCACATTGAAGAAGTTTCTGTTTTAAACATGTATCTTCAAAACATGCACATTGCTACATTTTTTATACTTGTCAAAATAAAAAATGATTAATAAAAACCTCTGTGGGTCTGTGAAATGAGGTGTAGGGTTAGAATCAGAAGGATAATCATAACAAATATTTTACATGCACAAACAGGCCTGGAAGGAATATTGCATTAATACAATAAGTTCCGGAGGAATAAATTTTGGCCTTATTCTGTTTGAATGACAAATTCAAATAGGCCATTCAGAATTCCATCTCAGGTTTTCATTAATTTGACATTATGCATCTTTTAAAACCAAGATTACGATAACTATGTCATTAGAAGCATAATATAAATTCCTAATTATTTCTACTTATAAGTACTTTTCTCTTTTTTTTGGCTTTCTCTATATAGATCTAAAGCCTCAGAGAATGCAAGCTGGTATTGCACTGCACACTGAGCACTGTGCACTACTTCCCAACATTAGCTGTCTCTCTAGTAAGCCATTGATGAATCAGTTGGCATGCGTTTCAAATACTTCAAAAGGGTACAGGGAGTTTATTAAAATGAGTCAGAAAAGAAGTTTCCTTAATAATTAAATTGTTTTGTTTTTAAGTTTCTTTCTTAAACATCAATAATTGAGCAATATGTTTTGCTATAGGACACAATCATATCTTAATTAGTTTGTATACATTAATCGATGTTGAACTGTTAATTCAGTATAAGATTAAACAACACACAGAATAATTTACAATTCTCTTTCATATCAAAATACAATTTAATCTCTTTGGCTTGTCAATTCATTTTTGTATAAGTATAGTTGTATATTATTATTTTTAATTTGCAGTTAAATATAATTAAACATTTTTATTGTCCAAATTTCATACTCTTCTTTTTCTCTTTCAGAGACAGTTATCTATGGAAATCAAGCTCTATTAAAGTTGTTTGAACTGTCAAAGTAACAACTAGGTAATGTAAAACTTGTAAAGTGATTGACCAAACTACGGAGCAAGCAGTTAGCCTCTCTTTGAACTCCTATAACGTGTATAATATATACAAATATTCACGTGTAAATTAGACTTTGAACAGAAATAAATATCCTTGACAAAATTTTCTGTGGTATGTAACATAACTTTAGGCATCTGGTTTCTTTTGTGTGTGTACTTTTTTTTAAAGTGCTTTTAATGTTATCAGGTGAATTAAGATTAGTGTACTTTCAATTATTAACCACAATATGCCTGCATTATTGATAGGAATGGTATTTTACTAGTAAACATTATCTGGATATCTTGTACAACGCTGCACCAAGAGCCACCTGGGTCCTCTATGTGGCTCTGGGACATAACTCCGTTTAAGTGATTGGATACTTTCACTTTCCCAAAGTGGTAAACTTCTAGCAACTGCTTTGGTGGTGTTCATATGCAAAAAACTGTGATGCGCTCTGGAGCAATAAGTGTAATGTGAATCATAATTTCAGATTAATGAAGTTCTTATACATAATATCTGGTGTGTTCTAGGCACATTGTACTGTACACGTTGAGGCCTCACTAATCTGAAACTTATGAGAAGACACAGTATTATTAGGGAAGGAATTCCACTGTGTGAACCACCTTTCTCCCCAGTAGGGAAGCAGAAAAAAAGATGGTTACTCACCTTTGTAACTGTTGTTCTTCGAGATGTGTTGCTCATATCCATTCCAGTTAGGTGTGTGCACGCCACGTGCACGTTCGTCGGAGAAACTTTTACCCTAGCAACACTCGGTGGGCCGGCAGGT
>NC_133774.1:123034804-123059352 GCF_003597395.2 Chelonoidis abingdonii
ATTGCATTAAACATTTCCCTTTCTCTTGCTGTATCAGACCATATCATTCTAAGTGTTATTACAAAAAAAGTGGTATCTGATAGAAAAACAAAGATTTTCTTTTTTTTTTCGCCTATCTTCCATGCCAGGGAATTATATATTTAAAATAGCAAATAATTTATTCAGACATAAGGATCATAACCCAGTATGACGCTCAAAACATCATCCAGATATTTTATTCATATAGGCCTGCAATGAAGGTGGTTTCAGACCTTTTAGTTTATATAATATAACAAGATTGTGTACAGAATATATTCCTTGACTTAGTTAAGAATGTCTCATCAGATCAAGATACTACATTTCCTTTCCCAGCTATGTGTCAGATTGTTCCAATAGCTTGCAGGTTAAGGAAAAACTGTATCTATTCATGTCCATGTCATTTGGCATGCTGTCTTTTGCTGCATATTGTCCAAATGATGAGGTTTGTTAGCGCAAATGAAGAAAGAGCATTTAAATCTGCATTATTTGGAACGACCTACTGTTGAAAATTTACTTAAGAACTTTCTCTCCAAGTTGTCCAGTGAATGTGCTAATGGAATTCATAACAGAAAACTCCTTGATATCATTTCCAGGCCTTGTCTAGCAGGGAGCTTACAATTAAAGACATCTCAATTGGTTATTTTTAATTTCTAACATCAGGCTGATTCTCCACTCACTTCAACCTGTTTTTTACACAATGTGTACATTCTACCAAAGCAACATGTTTCAGCAATGTAAACTGATGTACTGAATGGAGAATGAGGCCCTCGAGTTTTTAATTCTTTTCTAAATTCTGTTCAGGTTAGCTGCCCTCCCAATCTCTGCAGTTCAAGTTCTTGTTGGTATTGTGCACACAGATATACCAGACGGAAATGTGGCATTTTTTATCTGTTGCTTAAGTTGTTGAAGGAGGAAATGTGTTGTCCTCTGTTCTGCAATGCTAGAAAAACATATACTGACTCCAGGACATCAAAATGCCCAAAGAATTGGATTGCTAACCCATCTATACTTTTGGTATAAGGGCTTTTTTCATTCCTGATGAAAGAGCTGGACTGAGATGGCAGGTTGTTCCATTTGAATCAACCCTTAAGAGCTTTTTTCAAGAGATTGTCCAGATAACTTAGTCCCACAAAGGGCATGATACTACCATTATCAAGATATTGTGACAGTTCAGGATCTTATATTTCAGATTTTTGTTGTTGTTGGTTTATTTGGCTACAAGTAATAATGGCCTACATAGTATCAGTCAAAGTTATGTTGTCTGAATCCAATTTGGCCATGGAATCACATTTGTTTTGATGTTGTTTGTTTTTATTGAAGGAATGCAATAGTATTTAAACATATCTTAATATTTTTTTCCAAAGAAATTGGGAGCTCCTGCTTCATACATTAAGATAATTTGGGGCTGATGGTGGCCCAGCCTAAGAAGAGGAGATTACTATTGAGAAGAGAGGAAAACAGAGGCATGGGATAATTGGGAGAAACGCCTACTTGTTTTGTCCATCGATGGAAGAGTTTGCAAATGAAAGCTGATGACAATCCTTTGGGTCCTGTTAGGTGGTTGGAAAAGGTCACCATTTCTACTGCTAGTCACTACTGACCCAGTCAATGACCCCCTTGAAGGGACAGAAGAATGTCTTCTGCCAAAGCAGAAGTTACTTGTGTCAGACTAGAACAGCTGAGCAGCTGTGTGAGAAGCTTCTCTTGCTCTAAAATGAACTGCCCAGTTTGTTAAGTGCCTAGCATAATGAGTTCCTGTATTAATGGAGTGATCATATTCTGGAAACACTTCATACTCCTTAGTTTGAGATGTGTGTACACAGTATTACATTAGTATGCAGGTAATATTTTAATACTGCATTTGAGTGCTCTCTCTCTATAATATGTTTTAAATAACTGGCTGGCCTAAATTGTTTATTTTTTAAAAAGTCACTTCAATGCAGATAAGTTGACAGCTTGGAGCCCTGTAAGGGTGCAGACTCACCCCTGCGGTGCCTCCCGCTGGTCATCCTCAGGAATTAGCTCATTTTCCAGCCAGGAGCGCCCTCTGCAGGCCGGTGATCTGCCTTACCTCACTCTGGCCCCCATGTCCCTCCCAGGACCCGGTGCTCCTTTACTGGGTTTCTGCCCCCCCTTGCAGTACTCCCTCAGTCTCAGGGTCTCCCCATCCCAGGGGAGCCCCCACCCACTATCCCCACTTTGCCTCAGTCTTAGGCTATTTCCAGTCCCCAACTAGCCCCCACTCACTGGAGTGGACTGTAGTGTACGCCACACATCATAGGCAAAGGGGGTTTTGGACCTACTGCCTCTGCCTACCCCTGGGCTATTCCCTGCAACCCAGTACCTGCAGCCTGGGGCTTTCCTAGGCTGGAGCTCGGAGCTCCCAACTCCTCTAGCCCTTTCCCGGCCCTGCTCCAGTCTAAGTGCCTCACTTAGCACCTTGCAGCCAGGCCCTTCTTCCTCTACCGCCAGAGAGAGACTGTTAGGCTCCTGACTCCCAGACTCTTATATAGGGCCAGCTGAGGCCTCATTGGGGCGTGGCCCAGCTGCAGCTGCTTCCCCAATCAGCCTAGTAGCTGCTTTCCTGGCCACAGCCCTCTCCCAGGGCTGGTTTAAGCCCTTCAGGGCAGGAGTGGACTAACCACTCCGTTACAAGCAAATCAGCAAAGCACTGAATTACATGTGTAATTTTAACCACATGAGTAGTCCCACTGAACTCAAAAGGGCTACTCTTGTTTAAATGCTTTGCTGGACTGGGGCCATAGTAGCAGTCTTCTTTTATTCAAAGAGCACTGCAACACGGTGTATCAACCTAGGGTTGCCAGTTTTGGTTTGATGTTTTCCTGGAGGTTTCATCATATGACATAATTTTTAATTAAAGATTAATCTTTAATTCCTGGAGGCTCCAGGACAATCTTGGAGGATTGGCAATCCTGCACCAGCAAGGTGAGGGTTAAGGAGCTTCTCTGGACATAGGTAGCTACCCTCCTGTGCCTCTGCTGGGCATGCTCCCAATGGCTGGAGCATTCAAAAGAGAGCAGCACAACTCTGTTTGGGCTGACTGTGGACAGCTGTCGGGCGCAGCAGCCTCCCACCAGGAAGCCATCAGGACTCCAAGCTACCGAGATCGAGCTTCATAGGCAAGCCACTGAAAGCCTGTTGACTGTGGTAACTGAAGGTGAGGACTCACCATTGCCACCAGAGGAGATTCAGGACATGGATCAGAGCTGAACACAGCAGGGACATTGGAGGGACTGGAACAAGGGGTAGGAAGTGACCCAGGGAGCGCACTTATGGGTATCAGGCCCTAGTCCATGTACAAGGACTACTGCTTCAAAGGGCCCTGGATCAGAACCTGATGGGGCAGTGTGGGCCCGGGTTTGCTACCTCCCCCCACTCCCACAAGAGGTTGACACTATCCAAAATTATAGCCACTAGGCAAGGCAACCTCTGGACCTAAACTGTGGTCCTAAACTGTAACTGCCAGGGAAATCACCCGTTGGAATCTTGCTGTGAGGTGTTATACTTTGTTGTATTGCCATTAGGCAGTAGTGCTATCCCAGAGCACACCATCAACCCCAAAACAAACAATTACAACATAGACAATGTCAGTGCATGCTTCCTGATTCCAGCATGAGTCTGCCTGATTTGGGGACCACCACTTAAGATTGTAAGGTAGTTTGTTATCCATCGGCCATTCAGTTCTTGAATTGCTGAGGCTGCCAATTAATGTGAACTTTATAGTGGTTTCTGTTAAGTGGATACCAGTTTACTAAAAATTGAGCTGAAAATGTGACTACCAAGTCCTTTCATACAGGTCAAGGTATTATCTTTCAGTCGTGGCAGATAATCGTTCTAATCCTGCAAGCATATTGGAGTGAAATTTGAGTGAAAGGAACCCATGTGTAAGGTTAAGCAAATACATGTATTTGCAGAATCAAGGCCTTGATCTGTTTTCAAACCAGTGACCTACAGATGGAAAAACTATGAATGAATCACTATAAGTAAGGGAAATTAGTAAACTTGATTAGTTACCTTGATCTTGTGCTTTAAGTACTGGGACAAAGTCAGGATTAACACAAATAACTTGGGTGAATTCTTCTTTGTAGTCATTCTTGATAAGTAAATAGGCTCCTTCTGTGTCAGTCTGTGAGTAGGGATTTGAACTTGGAACAACTTCTATTAGTTCATTATTAATATGAAATTCTGTGCATGAAATTGGTTTCCTAAAATCCAGAAAGTGAGTTTTTTCAATGCATTCTGATGCTTACGCAGCTCTTTGCAAGAGCACTCTATGTAATACAAAGTTACCGCATACAGTCGTGATTCCTCAATCTATTAAACCCCATTATAACAATATCTCTTTCAACATTGAAAATGATTGTCTGACAAAGACTGGCAATGATACAGTGCACTTATATTATGATTAGACACAATCTAATTATGCCTGGTCTGTGACCAAAAATATATACATCTCTACCCTGCTATAACGCAACCTGATAGAACACGGGTTTGTGTATAGTGTGGTAGCAGCAGGCTCCAGCGGCGCTTTAAAAGGTCCGGGGCTCTGGCTGCTGTGGGGAGCCCTGGACCCTTTTAAATCGACTGCTGGAGCCCTGCCATCGCTACCCAGGTGCTTGCAGCAGCAGAGCTCCGGCGGTGCTTAGAATGGCCTGGGGCTCGCTGGAGCCCGGAGCTCTTTATATCACCGCCGGAGCCCTGCTGCCCCTACCCTGATATAACGGGGTTTCAGCTATAATATGGTAGGGATTTTTGGCTCCCTGCAACCGTGTTATAGCGGGGTAGAGATGTATAGGAAGGCTAAATTCAGATTTGGTGACTGTGTCCAGTTCTGAGTGCCATGTTTTAAGAAAGGCGTGGACAAACTGGAGGGATTCCAGAGGACAACAACAAAAATGACCTGTGAGATTAAACTAATGGGGTATGTGTAGTCTTGAAAAAAGCAGACTGAGGGGGGATCTGATAACAGTCTTCCAATACGTTAAGGTCTGTTACAAAGAGGACAGTGATCAATTATTCTCCATGTCCACTGAAGGTAGAACAAGGAATAATCAGCTTAGTCAATAGCAAAGGAGATCTAGGTTAGATATTAGAAAAATCTTTCTAACAATAAGGGTAGTTAAATATTAGAATAGTTCACCGAGGAAGGTTGCGGAATTCCCATCACTGGAGGATTTTAAGAACAGGTTAAATGAATACCCGTTAGGGATAGCCTACGTTTACTTGGTCCTGCCTCAGGGAAGGTGATAACCTCTTGAGGTCCCTTCCAGTCCTACATTTTCTACGATTCCATAAATCGGTGCATTGAACTGAGTTACATCTACCTGTACTGACAACAGGTCTGAATTTGGTTCAAGAATGGAAGTGTTCACATGAGACCTCACTATCACTGAATTTCAGGGTGTGGTACCTAAGATTTAGCTAGAAATATAAGAAAGAAGTGAGAAAGAAGACATCTTTACTATATACTTTTATATCTTTGAATGTTCTATATTACAGAAAATAACACATACTACTAACACACTGCGAGGCAATTTGGTGTCCCAAGTAAGGACAATGCAATGATGCTAAGGTGAAGTTCAAACCTAATGTAAACAGGTGCAACACTATAGACATCAGCACAGTTGCACCAAGTGCTCAATTTCACCCTAAATTTACATGCAAATATGATTAGGGCCTTTTGCCGAGATTAAATTTTATATGAAACAAATTGGAAATCTTGAATTATATTCAAAATAGTCTGCCAAAGGAAAAAAAATCAAAGCTGCATTCCATGGAGTTTATCAAATATGCACAGCCCTGATCAAAGTACTTCTCAGCAGAAACCACTATTAAAACAGAATCAGTCAAAAGCAAACTAATTAGGAGAGAAAAATGCATCTAATCTATTTCTTTTTAATCATAAATTTTAACAAAGCTTTATTTCTGTGTAATACTGTAGAAGAAAGCAAGAAATAAGATCATTTGGAGTGAGAAAGGACATACCTTTAAATGCTATTGAAATACATTGGACCAGAACACCACTTTAGGTTTGAACCCTCAAGATGCTGTGCACTCGTCTTAAACTAGCAAAGCACATGTTGAACTGCAAGCATGTAAGTAATCTCAGTGTAGTCAATAGGACTACTTCTGTATTTACTGTTCAGCATATGCTTAAGTACTTCCTGGATTGAGGCTAGCATGCTCAGCACCTTGTAGAATTGAGCCTTTAGTAAAGGCAGATTGGAAAAGTGGTAAATATTTTGCCTTTAAAAATAGCATGTTTTATATAGGTAACCTTATCATATATTACTGTAGATTGTGCTTTGAAGATAAAAAGCACTATATAAAATACTATTATTATTTATGAATTTATTTAGTTACTAATGATATGGAAAATTTTTCTAAAGGACCTAAGAGAATTAGGATCCTAAGTCTCATTGTAAAAAGCGAGTTAGGTTCTTAGGAGCTTAAGTTTCATTGGAAGTCAATGGGATTTAGGCATTACAGTCACTCAGATATTTTTGAAAATTTTACTCATAAAAGAATTTTAAATTAGTCACAAATGAAAAATATTTACTCAAGTGTTTTGTTCTCATTTGTTGATACTTCGAAATCCAATCCAGCATGTCTTTACCAATAATTAATTACAAGTTTCCCAAATAGTATCAGCAGTATCCGCAATACATTTTAGTTCATGCAGCACTTAAATATGGTGCCTTTGAAATTCCTAAGATAGACAAGTATCGTAACAATTTAATACTTTACTGTTGCAAGCAACAATCCAATTTCACCTACACTATTGTAACCTCACCTCTGGAATTAGTAATTTAAGATCTTTTTATTTTAAATTCAAAAGAATTCACCTTAGGGAAAATGGACAGGTTACAGTTCTCAGTAATATCTATACATATTACACACAAAAAACCTTTGTTTGAGAAACATTACAGTGACAAAATAAAGCATTCTAAAGCTAAGAAATGCCAGAATTAAGGTTGCCCGCACAACTTTAATTCATGCCCACTGCGTATACATTATGATACAGTTTTTAATTACATGATCACAAGCTATTTTTCCCCACAGTACTGCTGCCTCATACAGTGCACAGGATGGACGGTGCTCAATTAATGAAAAGCTATTTAATATTTTGTTTTATCCTTATTGTTCAATGGGCAGCCCAAAGCCTTACATACTGTACACTGTTCAAACCCTACTCTGAATACAGAATTATTCATTTCCTCTTGGGTTCTTCTATGGTGCTAATTGCTATAGTATCTGAGTGCTTCACGAACTTAGTTAATTTATTTTCACAACATCCCTGTGAGGTGAGAGAGTGGTATTTCACCTTTTTACAGAGGGGGAGCTAAGGCACAGAAAGATTAAGGTAAAAAGTTTATAATAATTTTGAGTGCACAATTTGAGATACTTAGAACATGATTTTTCAGAATACTTAGCATTACATAGCACTTTATATATTCAAAGCACATTTCCTCTGTACTTCACTTGCAACTGTAAGCCTGCAAATCAGACTAAGGGTCTCAAGTTGGGCACCCAGAAAACAAGGAACAGAATTGTTAACTACCTATGAAAAATGTGGGTTTAAGTGACTTGCCTAGCATCAAACAGGAACTCGGTGACAGAGGCAGAAACAGAATCCATTTCCTCAGGAGACCATCCAACTACTTTAATGATGACACTGTCCTTTCTCTTCCTGAAATTCCATCCCTCATTCACTCACACCTTCCAACTTCGGCAACAAATTAGGCAAGGGTCATATAGACAAAGTCCTCCTTCACTACATAATCCTGATTCCTTCCCAGAATAGATCCATCCTGTGCAATCAATGGGGTAGGGGTTCTGAGGAAAAATAGTATGGGATTATGTAATTAAACACAGTACATATGCACAAGGGAGCCAAATTAAGGTTGTATAGGCAACCTTAAACCTGGTATTTCCTAACTTTTGCATGCTTGACTTTGCAAACTTAATAATGTTTAAATATAGGTTCTGTGTATAATTTCCAAGGGTTTTTTAAAAATCAAACTGAAAAAACAGAAATTCCATCATGTGGCACCCTACTGACACCCTTGAGGTTCATCAGCAGGGTTGGAACTTTTAAATCCACTGCCACTTGGACTAATAAAGTAACTGATAGCATTAGTGGGTTGCCATCCTTCCGTAGACCAGCACCAGCGGATGAAGAGACAGAGTTTGACAGTGGGGTTTGAAGATATTTACTGGCAACAAAGGAATGGTGAGAAAAAGAAATATTGAGTTCCATTCCAGGTTCTGGAGAGCACTGCTCTCTTGTGGACACAGACCTTCTGCCTGTTTTCCCCAAGCTTGACTCTGTCTGCTCCACTGAAATCTGTCCCTGTCAAAGTAGGCTCTTCTCCAACCTTGGTTCCTCCTCCCAGTCCCATTCTCCTTGTTGATCGAGTCCCAGTCTCTATTCTCAGGCTTCATGTCCCAATCCCCAAGCCTAGTCATTCCTAGTTTCCTCCTCCAGACTTTCCACCCAAGTCCCAGTCTATCCCCACAAATTCTCAGTCCCAGTTCCTTGCAAGCCAGCCCCATTTCTTCCCTCTTGTCTGATCTGTTACGTCCCTCCCCACAGCAGTTCTCAGTCTCAGTCTAGTCTTACTCTCTAGGCCACTTATCCAATATCAGTCGCTATCTCATCCCCTCCCTGGCTCCTTGTCCCAGTTTCTTTGCCCAGCCAGTCCCTCTTCTATTCCCACATTCTGGTTCCTCATAAGATCGGTTTCTTCTGCCTATCAGTCTCCTTGTCCAACCAATCCCAGTCTCCCCCAACCCTTGACCCAATCTACACATTTCCCTCCCCTCCCAGTCCACCTCTTGTCCCTTCTGCGTTTGCATCAGGTATCTTCCTCTTGAACACTGTTCGCATGAGAGAGAGAGAGAGAGAGAGAGACTCCCTGCTCTCTGTTCTGGTGCCCAACCACTACTTGGCCCAGGGCAGGTGAGGGCAGCAAATACAGAGATGTCCATCTTCACCCCTGCAGTGCAGGCTGTAGCATCTCAGTCATTCTGTTGTAATGGTCGCATGTGATTTCAGGCCATGTCTACACTACCACTATATGTGAAAACTTATGTCGCTTAGGAGGGTATGAAAAAAAAAACCCAAACTCGAGTACCATAATTTGCTGCACAAGTGGTAGTATGCACGTGCTATGTAAGGGGAGAAGCTTCTCCGCCGATACAGCTACAACTGCTCGGGAGGTGTTTATTATTGTTTCAACAGGAGAGCTCTCTCCCTCGTCATAGAGCAGCTACCACAAATGATCTTACACAGCATAGCTGCATCAGTTACAAGCTGTGCCAGCTGTAAAAGCTAGCTGAGCGTGACATGGCTAGTACAAGATAGGAGCTATGAGATGGAACATGTTCACTGTGCTCTTCAGGAGACTTTTAGCTACTAATTAAAAGAGCGTCTCAGGACTATTGAACATGTGCAAACAGATTTTCAAATGCTTATAACTTTTCAATTTAAGCAGATATTCCTGAACAGTTGTAAAAGGCATACAGCTCAGTGGTTTGAGCACTGGTCCTGTAAACCGGGATGGTGAGTTCCAATCCTTGAGGGGGACACTTAGGTCTAGGTCAAAATTCTGTCTGGGATTGGCCCTCTTTGAGCAGGGGGTTGGACTAGATGACCTCCTGAAAGTCCCTTGATATTTGTGAAACTGACAATTTTTAATGGCAGCGAGGATAGTTCAGTGGTTTGCATATTGGCCTGCTAAACCCAGGGTTGTGAGTTCAATCCTTGAGGGAGACACTTAGGGATCTGGGGCAAAATCAGTACTTGGTCCTGCTAGTAAAGGCAGGGGGCTGGACTCAATGACCTTTCAGGGTCCCTTCCAGTTCTGTGAGACAGATATATTTCCATGCCAAAGCACAATAGCTTCTCAAAGAAAAGGTCACCTGACTTTTTTTAACATAGCAAAACAACTTCTTTTTCCAACCGTGTCCTCAGAAATGGCTGAACCATTTTAACTGAAACTTTATAAAAAGGTTCCCGAGGCTAACATCCAGCAAGGAAAATTTCAACTCCAGTGGTCAAAGTCTGGCAAAGTTATAGGCAACTGATATCAGGATCTTATAATGGAAACCTTATGGGCAACCTTAATAATAGGCAGTGACCCAACTATAAGTAAAGATGCTGAATATCTGGTCACTGTTCTCTAGGTTAGAGTGGATGGGAACATATCAGTATATACTGCGGTATCCTTTGACTATTTACTGTTCCGAACTATGATTAAAAAACCCCCCAACTACAACTGTCCAGTAAAACAAGCATATTGTAGTTTAAATCCCTGAGCTATACTTCTTTACTGTTAGCCTAGCCCAGAATCAAACAGTATTCCAGGAGCAGGTCTACCACTTATTTTACATAAAGGCATCAGAACATTTTGAGTATTAGCTTCCGTCCCATTCCTTACTAATTCTAGTATTTGCTTCCTGCAGCACACTGAACACACAGTTTCACTGAGCTGATACCTGTAGCTATTCAGGAGAGAGACTTGGGCAAGAACCCCAGTAATGTGAATGGATAATTTCAATTACTCTTTACAATGTGCATTATTTTGCATTTATCAACATTAAATTGTATCTGACATTGTGCTGCCCATTCATCTAGCTTTCCTGAAGTCCCTGGAATTTCCTCACAGTATTCTTTAGTTTTGACAATCTGAAATAATTTGATGTTATCTGCCAGTTTACTCACCTCGTTATTCACTGAAGTCTCCACATTGTTAGTAAACATACTAAATAACACCAATTCTAGGACAGCTGTTAGATACTCAATGTTAACCTTTCCCATGTTGAAAGTATTCCTGGTCCTTGTTTTCTGTCTCTTAGCCAGTTTCTAATCCACGACAGCTTCTCATACCATGACTACTTAGTTTCCTAAATAGCCTTTTGTGGGGGATTTTCAGTGTTACTGTTGCATGCAATCTTTTGCTCTGTACAGGGTGCTACCTTAAAATACCAAAATGGTTTAGGTCACCATTGTTTGTTATTTACACTAAACAACATTGCAAAGCAGGTAAATCACAAGTTGATCCTCTGTTCTTAATTATAACTCCCCATTATGATGCCAATTAATCTTTCCAGCGGTATATAGGCCAAATCAAGATTTATTAAAAATTAGAAGTGAAACTCTCAGAAACATTTCAAATTTGAAGACTAATAAAGGCACCGATTTCCTTAGCTTTATTGGGGCTGCATAAATAATTAATGCAAAAGTATAAAAAGTTGCTGTGAATATTTTTGGTGAAAAGTAAAGGCCATTTGGTCTAATAAGGCTTCTCCCTATTTGGTATTTAATTTCTTTTGAGACGGCATCTAACTGATTCTTAAATTACTCACTGCTGTTACCTCAACTGCCCTGCTTTTGTATAAAAAGTGCTTTGAGGGTTTATTTTCTGATTATTTCTGTTTCAATTTGTGTTTATTGGTCTGTACAATGGTTTGGCTGGTAGCAGCACATGTTACCAAGTGAGGGGCATGGGGTCACTAAAACCTCATAAGAATTATCACTCACTGTGCAAGTAGAGATGAGCAACGGGTTATAGCTGATTCTCTTGTCTTGGTAAAAAGCAGGATACAATTTGCATTGCTTTTTTTGTGTTAAACTGGCCTTATGCCTAGAAGTATTCATTCTAAAGCAGAACCTTTTAATCACTATTCATTCCAGAATTGCCTTTCTTCTCTGTACATTCTCAAATGCTATAAATTTTTCTTTAAAAATACATACAATAATCCAAACTGAAAAGGATAACTAAATATTTCAAGTGAAACCATATATATATATATATATATATATATATATATATATATCTGCCAAAAAATAAAGAGTATAAACCTGTTGACTCAGAGAAGCTTCTACCATTGCTTCATGCAGATGTTAAAAATATATAAAAATTCTTAACCAGGTGACAATAGGCTATCTTAACAATACCGATTAAGCATATTTTCTTTCCCGTAAATGGGATATCAATAAATAAATTCATTCCCTAATTTATGTTTCCATCTAGCTCACTTTTGAGCAGAGATGAACCACCTATCAAATTTCAGAAGTTTAGGCACGAATACAGTTATCCTCAACCAACGTGTCAAAAACAGTTGATAATACATAGAGATGTTTTCTCACTCTAGGATCTTACAAACAAATTTTTAACTGTTTGGTTATAATTAAGAAGGCTTCTCAAGGGTTGTATCTGAATCACAGAATAATAGAACAGTAGGACTGGAAGGGGCCTCAAGAGATCATTTAGTCCAGTCCTCTGCACACTTATCAGGACTAAGTATTATCCAGACCAGGGGTCGGCAACCTTTCAGAAGCGGTGTGCTGAGTCTTATTTATTCACTCTAATTTAAGGTTTCGCGTGCTGGTAATACATTTTAACTTTTTTAGAAGCTCTCTCTCTATAAGTCTATAAACTATTGTATGTAAAGTAAACAAGTTTTTTAAAATGTTTAAGAAGCTTCATTTAAATTTAAATTAAATTGCAGATTTTATCAGTTTAGTGCAGTGGTTCTTAACCTGGGGTGCACGCACCCCCTGGGGCATGGCTGGTGCAAGAATATCTTGACCCCTAGGCGAAACTTCCATCTTGCCCCCCCAACGCACATCAGTTAATTGAGGGGCAAATCCCAACGAGCCTTTATAGACCCCAGGGGCCATCCTGCCCAGGGGCTGCTCCCCAGGCCAGGTTCTCCCCTCCCTGCCCCCTGAACTCCCCTAGAGGGTGCACAGCCCCCCCTGCGAGCCCTCTCCATCCCACCTCAGTGGCCCCCGCCCCGAGTCCACTCACTGGCTTTGCTGGGCTTGGGCTGCTGCAGCAGCTCGGCAGGGAGGGGCCGCTTTCCGGATGCACCGGAAAGCCAGAGCGTCCCGCTTGCAGCAGCTGTGAGCCCCAGGCATGGAGGAGCCGGTGTGATGCAGGGGGGCAGCAGCTCTGCAAAGCTGGCAGCACTGCTAGCAGGGAGCAGCCACACCCCCACCCCCACTCCTGCCCAGGCTGCGGCCCGGTGCCCCCCCGAGGGCTCCTGCAGGCTGTAGTGGACGTATGCAGGTGCCAGCCCCCATGCGCCCCCAGGTCCCCCCTCGCCTAGGGTTACTGTATTTCAACAATCAAAAAAGAGAGGAGAGCCCTGCCCTAGCCCCACCCCCATCCAATCTCTTCCCACCCCAACTGCCCCATACAGATACCTCCAATCCCCCCGCTCCTTGTCCCTGACTGGCCCACCTCCTGGGACCCATCTGCCCTAACTGCCCAGAACGCCCACCCCCTACTATAAGCCCTTGCTCCTTGTTCCATACTGCCCAACCCTTTGTCCACCAGTCCTATACGACGCAGACGGACCCTGGGACTCCCATGCCCATCAACACTCTCTGCCCCCGACAGGACCCCAGACTCCTGACCCATCATCCAACCTCTCCTGGTTCCAAGACTGCCCCACAGATTCCCTTACCTATACCGATAGCTGGTCAGACGCTGGCTCCACGTGAGCTGCTGGGAGGGGCGCAGAAGCTGTGGCTACACTTCTGGGAGCTGCAGAAACCCAAGCTGGCAGTGGAGTTGGGGAGCGGGACGACAGCTGCCAGGCTGCGGCCTCAGTGCCCACACCTGGTCAGCAGATGATGCGGGCGGCGGTCCCCTTGCACCCGCCGGCTCCTCTCTCCCACCGCGCGGGGCTTCTGCGGTTCCCAGGAATGTGAGCCGCCACCCTCTCGCAGCAACGCTCAGGCCCCCGCCACTCGGCGGCTCATGCTCCTGGGAGCCGCAGAGACCTGAATGTGGTGAGGGGGGAGCTGGGGTGTGGTGCCTGCGCTCTGGTCTGGCGGCCCAGTCGCCGTCTGCTCAGCCTTCCTGCCCAGCCGGGGTTACCGTTCACTCAGCTGGCTGCCTAGGACAGGGTGAGGGGGTTGGTGGGCGGGACCCCAAGCTGGCAGCGCGTGCCAGTGCAAAATCGCGCTGCGCGTGCCACCTTTTGGCACGACATGCCGTAGGTTACTGACTCCTGGATCCAACCATTCCTGACACAGTGTGTCACACTGCTCTTAAAATCTCCCATGACAGAAGATTCACACAACTTCCCTAGACAATTTATTCAGTACTTAACCCCCCTGACAGTTAGGAATGTATTCCTTTAATGCCCAACCTAAACTGCCATGGCTGCAATTTAAGCTCATGCTTCTTGTCCTAGCCCCAGAGGTAAAAGAAGATAAATTTTTCTCCCTTCCTCATGTAACAACCTTTTATGTACTATAAACTGTTATCAGTCCCCTCAATTTTTCTCTCCAGTAACTAACAAACCCATTTTTCTAATCTTCCTATAGAGGTCATGTTTTCTAGACCTTAATAATTTTTGTTGCTCTCTTGGACAGTCTCCAATTTGTCCACATCCTTCTTGAAATGCTGTGCCCAGAATTGGACACAATACTTCAGTTGAGTCTAAATCAGTGAAGAGTAAAGCGGAAATAATACTTCTCATGTCTTTGCTTACAACACTCCTGCTAAATACATCCCAGAAAGATATTTGGGTTTTGGGTGTGTTGTTTTCTTTGTTTGCAGCAATGTTACGTTACTATCATTTGGCTTATGAACCCCCTATGACCCCCAGATCGCTTTCTGCAGTATTCTTGCCTATACAGTCATTTTCCAATTTTGTACGTGTGCAATTGTTCTTCTTAAGTGGAGTAATTTGCATTTGTTCTTATTGAATTTCAGCTATTTTTTTCAGACCATTTCTCCAGTTTGTCATAATACAGTTACCTACAGCTATCCAAGGTAACTGTATTATGATTTAGAAACTGAATTAACATATGCACCAGATCTTCAAAACATGTCAGTTTTCCCACAAGGCATTTTAGTTGGAATGTACTCTACAGATCAGCGTAATTCTTGTACTCCACCTCTATCCATACCAGTGGGTGATTCAATAAACTTTTTAAAGTACTGTCAGACACTGCTACAAATGCACAAAATGGAAACAATAAATAATAATTAAGTGTTGCTAAAGACAAGAGCGGAGGTCCTTATTAAATAATAAACATACAAACTAACTAACTAAATAAAAATATATGTCAAAGTATCAATTGAAAACAATATTCTAGCTAAATAATTATATACCAGCTCTGAAGTCATCACATAGGAAATTCCCAGTGACTTTATTTAAAGTAAATTCAAGTATTACATCTGTTCCTATGTTCCCTTACCAATTTTACAAGCACATTTTCCCTATTTTTAATTGTTTTTCTCTCTCCTCTTACTGTACTAAAGATCCCACACAATAAACAAAGTAAATATAAATTGATAACTAGCTATATAGAGGAACAGGTAAGCTGACTATATATGAAGTGTTCTCAAGTACCCAAAGTAAACAACTGAAAAACTGAGATACACTTTTCCTCTAACTCTTAATTAACAGAATCTTAAACATTACTCATAACAATGTTCAGTAACTCATAATCAGGCAGAAACTGTGATTTTAAGTTTGCAGGACCCTTTATTAGTGGCACCTAAAGTTAAGGTTGCTTGACACTTCCCATTATATGACCCTATTACAGTTGCTTAATGCTTTGCCAAACTTAAAACAATTTTACACTGGTGTAAACTCACTGCTTCAATGCAGTCATTTCAAATTTACAATGCTGTGAGAGCAGAAAGAGGCACCATTTATCTGTTTGATTACGCAAACATACTTTCCCTTTCAAATCCTCTGCAAACTAAAAAGGCCACGTTTCCAAAAAAGGAACTCTTTTTTCAAAGAACATGTTTTTCATATCTGATTTGCTACGCCAGACATTTTTATTGCTATTTCTTAACTAGTAGAAAAAATTTTGTATATATCTCTAAAATGCAAGCTGAGCTCCACCACCACCTCCTGACATATTTTTAAAGATTTACAAAAAGCCTTTTTCTGAATAGGCTCATTCCAGTTTTCTGAACTGTAACTTACTCTTTTTTAAAAAAAAAACCCCACAAATCCTGACTCTTCCCTTTTATGGTTATAAACAGATTTCAAGGGCTTAGCTGAGTCGCAGAAGGTATAGTTTAAAGCTCATTATTTCACTATTTTTTCAAGTTAAGTAGGAAGCAGAAAATGCTCCATGTAAATGCAGTGCAAGGTTTACCAAAAGTCTCAGGTAAATAAAAAGTAAACTGTAAGATGTTTGTTAATTAAACCACAGATACTCTGTATTATTAACAACAAAACCTTTCTATACTCTTATTATAATTATTAATTTACAATTCAGGCATTATTCAGATGAGCAGCAAGAAAATTAATTTTGATTGTAAATAAAGGGTACAGACTTCTCCAGGAAATCCTCTACATATAAACTTTGCTTCCATTGATCCAGGACTGAAATATCCATCATTTTTTGTGTGGAAACAACTGAAACTAGAACAGAGAAACAAATACAAATAGTTCAGAGAAAAGTCATGTTAAAATTAGTTTAATTTTTACAAGTAAGCCAAGCTCCTTCAGAGCCCAGCAATATTGTAACTAGTAGGCAATGAAGAAGCAATGCTCTCAAGCCATGTCTATACTACACAGCTAATTTGGTGCTGCTGTGATTGATGTAGAAGCACTGATTTAGCGGGCCTGGTGAAGACATGCTAAGTCAATGGGAGAGCACTCTCCTGTCAATATCTGTAATCCACCTCAACGAGAGACAGAAACTATTTTGCTAGCAGAGTGTCTCCCATCAACATAGCATAGCATGGATACCACTGTAAGTCGATCTAACATACTTCAACTTAAGTTACGTTATTTATATAACTTAACTAGAGCAACTTACATCAATTTACAGCATTAGTGTAGACCAGGCCTCAGTGTCCCTTGAGGGACTGTAAGAGGAAGTTAACATGCAATTATAAACACTTTCATATTATCTACCTCTATGCTTGGAACATTCTCCTTTGTGTGCACCAAACCTCTGTACCACCCTTCAAATCTTTCCACAAAACTTTTTCTTCACTTTATCTTCTATCACTACTCTCCTTTACAGAAATGTCTGTGTCCTACTTGTACCTGATCCTTATCTGTTAAGCTGTATCTTCCTAATTCAATTTTAAGTTCCTCAGAGCTTCTTAGAAGTTTGTAAAATAAAACTCTCACCTATGGTGCTATACATATACACACATTTAATAAGAAATGTCCATTTACTTGTTACTTCAGCAGTGTATGCATATTATCTTAACAGCTGATGTGAGTTAGCATACTGGAAGTAATTGTTGCAACCAGGATCATCAGTTTTTGTATCCCAGCTACCAGTTTTGCACTAGGTTCAAAATGAATCTGAACTGAAAATTAAAAATAAATAGAACACCTCTTTTCCATGGCCTCCTGTACTTATCATCAGCAAAGACTCCAGTATGATGGTAATTCTCATCTTGATGTAAACAGGGAGGAACACGAAATGATAACCGATCAATAGAAAACTTCTGTCTTGCCACATTCTGCACAAGAAAAATAGTAATATATAATTATCAGCTAGATTGTTCCACTTTTTCTCCTGCTGAATAGTACCTTCCTTCTCAAACAGTTCTATTGGTTTTAATGGGCTATTCAAGGATTAAGGTGCTACTTACTCTGAGTAATGGTGGCACAATCTGACCCTCAGCATTTTCAACAGACACAATAGGATCCATTTTCAGTGGCCTCTACTCAGCTTCCAGATGTGCATGTGTTAGATTGTTCTGTGGGTATATACAAGTGTTGGTATACTCATGGGTAATTGCACATGCAAAAGTGCAGGTACCCCTAGGTATAAGTGCAGGTTTGCCATGTGCCCAAGTGGAGATCAAGGGCTAAAAATCTGGCTCAGTAAAATTAAGATCCTCTGTTAGCAGGGGCGGCTCTAATAATTTTGCCGCCCCAAGCAAGGGAGGCAGGCTGCCTTCTGCGGCTTGCCTGCAGACAGTCCGCTGGTCCTGCTTGGCATGCTGGGGCCTGGAGCCGCCCCTGTCTGTTAGGCCTGGTCTACACTATGCCGTTAAATCAATTTTAACAGCGTTAAAACGCTGTACCCGTCCACACTACAGTGCTCTTTAAATCGATTTAAAGGGCTCTTTAAATCGATTTCTGTACTCCTCCCCAACGAGAGGAGTAACGCTAAAATTGATATTACTATATCAGAATAGTGTTAGTGTGGACAGAAATCGACGTTATTGGCCTCCGAGGTATCCCACAGTGCACCAGTGTGACCGCTCTGGACAGCAATGAGAATCAGAGGCACTGCCAGGTAAACAGGAAAAGCCTGCGAACTTTTGAATTTCAATTTCCTGTTTGGCCAGCGTGGAGCTCTGATCAGCACAGGTGACCACGCAGAGCTCATCAGCACAGGTAACAATGCAGTCTCCTGAGAATCGAAAAAGAGCACCAGCGAATGGACCGCATGAGAGTACTGGATCTGATCGCTATTGGGTGAGAGGATTCAGTGCTAAACAGAACTTCCGTTCGAAAAAATGGAAATGAAAAAATATTTGAAAAATTCCACAGGCTATGATGGGAAAGGCCACAGCAGGGACTCAGTGCAGTTGCAGATGAAAGTTAAAGACTCAGACAAGCCATACCAGAAAACCAAGCAGCAAACGGAAGATCAGGTCAGGGCCCAAAACATCGGCTTCTACGCTGAGCTGCATGCAATTTTAGGGGGCTGTGCACCACTACCCCCCCTTGTCCGTGGATTCCGAGGTGGGGGCTATAATCTCAACCATGGCTGAGGATCAGCAGAGGGAGGGAAGATGGAGGAGGAGAAAGAGGAGACGACTTGCAGCGAGCACACAGCACTCCGTTAGCCCAACAGCCAGGAGCTTTTTTTGTGACCAGATGGAATTACCCTCCCAGCCCTCCCAAGCCACTAGCCAAACAGTGAAGCCATGGAAGTGACCTCTGGTATTGATGTACCTTTGTAAATATGAACATGGTTTAAATGCAGAGTTTTTAATGATTGATTTGCCATCAGGGCTTGGAATGCATTCGGCAGCCAGTAGTTACAGGAAAAGTTTGTTAACATGTCTGGGATGGAGCGGAATCCTCCAGGGACATCTCCATGAAGCGCTCCTGGAGGTACTCCAAAAGCCTTTGCAGAAGTTTCTGGGCAAGCCAGCCTATTCCATCCACCATGGTAGGACACTTACCACGCCATGCATATAGCAAGTATTGGTATCATTGCATGACAAAGCCAAGCTGCGTATGTCGGTGATTGCTGGCATTCAAGAAACAGCCGTTCTTTATCTCGCTGTGTTATCCTCAGAAGAGTTATATGCGTTCTGGTAACCTGGGTAAATAAAGGGGACAGAGATGGCCAGTTTCCTACTCTGGCTGTTGCTTACTCAAATCCTTCCTTGCCAGTAGCAAAGGCGGGGGGAGAAAGATTAGTGCTGAGCTTTGGCCAGTAGGAATCTTCCAGCTACCAGCCACGTGGTGGGGGGGGGAAGGCCGTGATAGCAGTGATCTTCCATGATAGCAGCCATGCGGTGGGGGAGGGTGAAAGCAATCCTTGGATATGGAAAAGAGGGGGGGTTGGCGTCTGCTGCTGCCTGTTAACAGGAAAAAAAGGCATCATTAGGGCACGTGTATATGAAGGCTGGAGAAGTAAACATAAAGCCTACCATGGCCGCATGGAAGCTGAATATTGATGCAGGACCTACATCTGTGGAATCTGTAACACCAGAGCACCAGGCACTCAATATTAGAAGGATGCAAAAGCGACCTGTAGTGAAATCACATGTGATATGAAGGTGATAGTGTTGTTCACTGTGAAAGAGTATAACCTTGTTCTGTAAAATGTATCTTTTTATATACTTCTCTCCTTGTTCCCTCCCCCATACAGTGCACATTTTTCAAGCCCTCCTACTCCATCCCGAGCGTAGCCAGATAAGGCGGAGGAAGAAGAGGACGCGAATGAAAATGTTCTCGAAATCATGGAAGTAACCCGCAATGAAAGAGCTCATCAGAATGAGTGGAAGGATTGCTAGCAAAGTACAGAAGTGCCAGTGAACATGAGGACAGGAGGGACCAACGTGAAAGATAGGAGAGATGCTCGAGATGAGAGGGGCGGCAGGAAATCAGAGATGTAGGCAGGAAGATCAGCGTGGCGGGATGCCACGGCTGGAGCTGCTGCGTGATCAAACTGATATCCTCCGACGTCTGGTGGATCTTCAGAAAGAGCAGCGGGTTACAGAGTGCACGCGCCCAGTTGTAACCACCCTTCAAGTACTCCAATGTTCATTCTTTCCTCCAGACCCACGTAACCTGACGTGTTAGAGAGCATACCGGCGGAAAGGCTTTCTGCACCTGCCACTCACCCCAGGGGACAGCCAACCAAGGCTGTCATTACATTGTAATGTGCTTATATGGCCTTTTCCTTCCCCTCCTATCCTCTCCAACACACACCCAGGTTACTTGATATAATTTCTCACCTCTTTTTATATACTTTTTAACAAGGAATACATGCAAAGGAGGGAGTTGGGTTGCTACAGGGATGACTTTTATAAAGAATACTGATTTGTGAAATGATAGTGACTTTATTCGTTAGCAGCTAATTCAACGGGGTTGTGAGTGTGGTATGCTTACAGGGATTGATCTTTTACAGACAAATACATGATTTTAAATGATAGTGACTTTATTTCCTTTAAAACAAGCTGTAATCAGAAGGGGGAGTGGTTGAATTTGCTTACGGGAAAGGAGTCACATGAAGAGTGGGTTCTTGAAGGGAAACAAACACAGCAGCACACGTTACCCTGTATGCCCGTGAGTGAAACTGCGTTATTCAAGGCGTTCTTGTGATATGCCTTGCACTTGCTTCCTGGTGTGACTTTTCTAATGCGCCGTGTCTGGCTGCTACTATCAGCAGCCAGTGGGGGGTGTTATGCTCGCCTCCGCCACCATACAAGGTCTCCCCCGTACTCTCACAGAGATTGTGGAGCACACAGCACAGCAGCAAATAAGACAACGGGACATTGTTTGGTGATTGTCTGAGCGAGGTAAGAATGTGCGCCAGCGCACGCTATTTAAACGCCAATTAGGCACAGTTCTCCCACAATCCTGCACTTGTCAGGCTGAGCTGAACAGCCCTGACCACTGTCCAACTGGGCTCTCAACCCAGAATTCCAAGGGGCGGGGGAGACTGCGGGAACTATGGGATAGCTACAGAATAGCTACCCACAGTGCACCGCTCCAGAATCGACGCTAGCCTCGGACCATGGACGCACACCACCGAGTTAATGTGCCTAGTGTGGACACGCACAATCGACTTTATAATATCTGTTTTATAAAATCGGTTTTAGCTAATTTGAATTTATCCCGTAGTGTAGACGTAGCCTTAGTTATTCATAAATCCCAGTTCACAAATGCCAGTACGAGGTCACAAAAATTCCCCAACAAATCCTGTTATTTTCATCAAAAATAACAAAGTAAAACAGTGTAAGCATTTATATACATTTTATTTACATAGCCATAATTTGAAATATTTTGTAGATTCACTACTAATTCTACTTAAAATCCTCTGAAAAAATTCTAATACTTAATGGTCAGCCTGGCATCCTCAGTAACTCTTTATTTAGCACCAGATTCAATAAAGTATCCTCACAAACACTGTGCCACAGAAGCCCAAAAAGGAAAGCACAAACTTAAGCGGGGCAGGAAAGGAAGATATGGGGAGTGTAGTGGGGATAGGGAGAATGGGAGGAAAGGAATTCTGTAAACTGGAGGTTGGAGTGATGAGCAAGTGAATCACTGATAATTTGGGAGGCATGGGGACACTGGCACATCCAGTGTTCTGAGGGTAAGAGAGTGGTATGGGAAAGAGAAAGAAGCTCTACACAGAAACATGGGAGCCAGAGTGGGGACATGCTGCTGCTTCCAGGAGCCACTGAGATAAGCGCCATCTGGAGCCTGCACCCCTGAGACCACCCCGCACCCTGCAGCCTCTTGCCCCAACCCTGATCCTCCTCCTGCTCTCTGAACCCCTTGATCCCAGCCTGGAGCACCCTTCTACACCCCAAATCCCTCATCCCCACCGCCACCCCAGAGCCCGCACCTCCAGCCAGAGCCCTCACCCTCCTGTACCCTGAACTCCTAATTTCTGGCCCCAACTCAGACCCCCACCTCCCACACCCCAACCCCAATTTCATGAGCATTCATGGCTCGCCATTCAATTTCTATATCCAGATGTGGCCCTCGGGCCAAAAAGTTTGCCCACTAACTGTACTAACACTAATGTGGGGAATCTGGCTAATATACAAAGCTTTAGTGTTCTGAACACCCAGCCTTCTCCAATAACTCAGCCAAACTAGACAGATTGAGAAATAATAGTAGGGAGTGAAAGGGACAAGAAATAATAAGTAAATTAAGAAAATAACCCTCACTGAAATTGAACTACTGGAGGGTATAGGAATCAAAGAAAGCTCAGCAAGAATTTGTCTTTGGCGTCTCTTGAGATCTGTATGCTTTTGGCAACAGTGTTCGATTCAATAGTGCATTAGATCAAGCGATCCTGGAAGATCAGTTTAAGTCTCTGTGCATCAGACTTTTTCAGGATGATGAAATGAGGAGCAGCAATGGAACAATGAATGGAACTTCAGTTTTGAAGCAGCACATCACTGTACAGTCAGACCAGAACTGGTGCTGGGAGGCTCAAGCCAATATTCAGCACTGACATGCAAACATTCCTACAATAGTCCCAGACGGCTTGACCTTCTGTGGCTACTACTCTGGTGCCTGTGAAAGACTGTGCTATCTGTGAGAAAAACATAGAGAAAAGAGACTATTTTGGAAAAAAAAAATAGAGAACTAAATCCTTGCCCGAGATAGGGAGGAAAGCATTGATGACAGCACACAGCAGGACAGCTTAAGGCAGGTGGGAGAGAAATACACGGCGGACACACCTGACTGCTGCTCCAAGAAGAAACAGTGGAAGTTCCATTTCAGCATGTGCTTTGCAGGGTCAGCAACCTAACCACATTCTAGGCCAGTTGGAGCTCTGGAGTGGTAACAGAAGTTAGTTGCTAGTACTCAAGAAACTGCTTGAGTCAGGTACCCTGCTGCATGGGTGTGCTAAGGAATACTTTCTGTCTGTGGGGAGAAGAATGTGGACAGAGTATTCGTGGACTGTGGCTCTTCGTGTACCTTCAGACACCAGCAGGACTATACTGGATGCAATGCAAGCTACATCTTTTTAGAAGAGTAGCAAGAGCTTCTGCACACTGTACTCCCTCTGAACTCTTAAAGACATTATGTCTGAGGGCCTCTCCCTATCACACACACTAGAACTGCTCCCTCTTTAGTTTTCTATGGGTGGGCACTCAATGGGTGGACAGATTCGTGATTTGGCCCACAGTTTTTAGACAGTCTAAAAGGAGAGAACTAAATTACAGTGGGACAACATGCTTCAGCAATGAGCAACTGACACATTCAATAACATTGCACAACTGAAGAGAGGAAGGAAAACAAGACTTCATAATGTTTCTATGTTGTAACTGATAAACAACTACAAAACTAAAATGCTCCTTGTAGATAAAATTATGTCAGCAAATGTGTACATTCCATGGGCCTGAATTTTATTGAAAACATTATACAGAAATACACACATTTCCTGTTATTAAAACACCAAGGAAGAATAACATACTGTGGAAATGCTATTCTACTGCATATTAAAGTTGAAAGAAAACTGGATTCTTTCTAGGGAAAAAAAGTAATTAAGAGTTTTAGCTTTAAAAGACTCAGGATGCTCTCCAAGATTAGCTATAAGCAGGAAACAACCTCTAAAACAATATCGTAAGTGCAGCAGGTCATCAAAAGGTGAATGCTCTTCAGTTTTGGCAGGATTATATTTGGATTCTATTGTAAAATACCAGCTATCACTTCACCATAATATGCCAGAGAGAGAATTAAGGTCTTGTGTGCAGCAGCAGTGCAGTAAAAAGAGCTCATTTAAACTGAATCCTTAAGTAATTACACCTCTACCCCGATATAATGCTGTCCTTGGGAGCCAAAAAATTTACTGAGTTATAGGTGAAACCGCATTATATTGAACTTGCTTTGATCCACCAGAATGCGCAGCCCCGCCCCCTCCGAGCACTGCTTTACCGCGTTATATCCGAGTTTGTGTTATATCAGGTCTTATATTGTGGTAGAGGCATAGTTGCTTTATGATTTCAAAAATGTATTGAATGCTGTGTGTAATTATTCCCATCACATTTCCTATAGAGCAAGCAAAGTACAACAGTAAACTGTACCTCATATAAATAGTCTACTGCATGATATTTAAGAGCTGCAAACATTATCTTCCTCGTTTGGCGATGTATTCAAAACTTCACTTGTCTAAAAGATACATAAAATATAAATTAGTCAAAAACCTTTTGCAGCACACAAAACCTTAAAACAGAAATGCTGTTACCCTAATTCAGTAGATTAATGTCTTAACTTCTGCATGCACATGTATATGGTGTAGCAGAATTTTATATTAGAATAGTGTTTCCCAAACTGAG
>NC_133774.1:123060713-123083348 GCF_003597395.2 Chelonoidis abingdonii
GGGCTTGGCTGTAGACAGTGGATCATGTGATGTGGTCTGGATGAAAGCTGGAGGCATGCAGGTAAGTATAGCAGTCAGTAGGTTTCCGGTATAGGGTAGTATTTATGTGACCATCGTTTATTAGCACTGTAGTGTCCAGGAAGTGGATCTCTTGTATGGACTGGTCCAAGCTGAGGTTGATGGAGGAATGGAAATTGTTGAAATCATGGTGGAATTCCTCAAAGGCTTCTTTTCCATGGATCCAGATGATGAAGATGTCATCAGTGTGGCGCAAGTAGAGTAGGGGCTTTAGGGGATGAGAGGTGAGGAAGCGTTGTTCTAAGTCAGCCATAAAAAAGTTGACATACTGTAGGGCCATGTGGGTACCCATAGCAGTGCTGCTGACTTGAAGGTATACATTGTCCCCAAATGTGAAATAGTTGTGGGTGAGGACAAAGTCACAAAGTTCAGCCACCAGGTTTGCCGTGACATTATCGGGAATACTGTTCCTGACAACTTGTAGTCCATCTTTGTGTGGAATACTGGTATAGAGGGCTACTACATCCATAGTGGCCATGATGGTGTTTTCTGGAAGATCACCAAAGGACTGTAGTTTCCTCAGGAAGTCAGTGGTGTCTCGAAGAAAGCTAGGAGTGGTGGTAGCGTAGGGCCTGAGGAGAGAGTCTACATAGCCAGACAATCCTGCTGTCAGGGTGCCAACGCCTGAGATGATGGGGCATCCAGGATTTCCAGGTTTATGGATCTTGGATAGCAGATAGAATACCCATGGTTGGGGCACTAGGGGTGTGTCTGTGCAGATTTGTTCCTGTGCTTTTTCAGGGAGGTTCTTGAGAAAATGGTATAGTTTCTTTTGGTAACCCTCAATGGGATCAGAGAGTAATGGCCTGTAGAATGTGGAGTTAGAGAGTTGCACAGCAGCCTCTTGTTCATATTCCAACTATTCATGATGGCGACAGCACCTCTTTGTCAGCCTTTTTGATTATGATGTCATAGTTGTTCCTGAGGCTGTTGATGGTGTTGTGTTCTGCACAGCTGAGGTTATGGGGCAAGTGATGCTGCTTTTCTACAATTTCAGTCCATGCATATTAGCGGAAGCACTCTATGTAGAAGTCCAGTCTGTTGTTTCGATCTTCAGGAGGAGTCCACACAGAATCCTTCTTTTTGTAGTGTTGGTAAGAAGGTTTCTATGGATTAGTGTGCTGTTCAGAGGTGTGTTGGAAATATTTCTTGAGTCGGAGACATCAAAAGTAGGATTCCAGATCACCACAAAACTGTATCATGTTCGTGGGGGTGGAGGGGCAGAAGGAGAGGCCCCGAGATAGGACAGACTCTTCTGACAGCTAAGAGTATAGCTGGATAGATTAACAATATTGTTGGATGAATTAAGGGAACCACTGTTGTGGCCCCTTGTGGCATGTAGAAGTTTAATACCATTTTTCCTTTGTAGAGAAGCAAAGTGTGTGTTGTAAATGGCTTGTCTAGTTTTTGTAAAGTCCTGCCACGAGGTGTAGAGGTGTCCTCCTATCTTTATAGAGAGCCTGAATAAAAACTCTGAGGTTTAAACTGCCTCATTAATTTAAAAAGATGCTAACTCTGTTATCAATGATGATACTTTAAATGTCTACATTGTTAAATATTTCATTGATCATTAAAGCATACAAGGAAGGACAGCAAGTTATCGTATTCTGAAGCTCTATAACAGATGCTGCAACCCCATGCAATATCTTTGAGGACCACATGAATGGTTTATGTATCACTGTGGGCCAGGGATTGTATGCAACGCCAAAGCAGAGGATTATCCCAGCTCTTCCAGGAACCAAAAACAGTAGGGGGTAGTTACTGTGAATCATTCAGGGACCATCCCTTGGCGACACTTGCATATACTATTTGAAGCTGGGTTTTCCCAAGACCAGCAGACAAAGAATGGGCTTTTGATATAAAAAGGACAGGCTTAAACTGATTCAGGGCCTTTTTTTTTTCCAGCAAATTGACATGACTCCTCTCCAAGGGGGGGCCCACACTACAGAAGAGCTGGAAAGGGGGCCCCATAAGACAGACGGGTGACTCCTGGTACATTCAGTATGTGTTTAAATCCATTTATTGTTTTATTATGTTTTCTCTAGAATGCTTCTACCTTAAGAGTAAATGTGCTTGATTAGAAAGAGCTGTGTGGATACTTGTAACTACTGGCAATATACTACTCACAGCCCTCAGAAAGAAAGCGGGGGTTATCACAGTGTAAGGTAAGAGGCTACGAAGCCTTAAAACTCCCCAATCAGAACGAAATGGGAGAGGGGTCACTGCCCAGAAATAGATAACAGCTGGAGACATGAGACCCGACTGGGCACCGCTGGAGGGGGAATACAAGTGCAGTTACAGTATTTCTCAATGTGGAGGGAAGAGGAGTGGAGGAGAAAGCAGAAGGTGCAGAAATTAAGATGTGTAGGCCTTTAACAATACATGATGGGATTGCAGAGGAGTATGATTGGTTTTGTATTACCTGAAGGGGACTCAGGTTTCAAAAGTTTGGGAAACTCTGCTTTAGAACGTCCTTTCAAGTGAATGAAACATCAATATATACAGTACCAACAGCGTCCACCAACACAAAAATATGTTTTCAGTAGGGCTGTCAAGCAATTAAAAAAATTAATTGCATGATTTATAAAACAAATGGCAATTAATTGTGCTCTTAAACAACAACAGAATACCATTTATTTTAAATATTTTTGGAGGTTTGCTACATTTTTAAATATATTAATTTCAGTTACAACACAGAATACAAAGTGTACAATGCTCACTTTATTTTTATTACAAATATTTGCACTGTAAAAACAAAAAATGTAGTTTTCAATTCACATCATACAAGTACTGTATTGCAGTCTTTTTATTATGAAAGCTGAACTTAGAAATGCAGAAGTAAGTAAAAAACCTGCATTCAATTAAAACATGTAAAACTTTAAAGCTTACAAGTCCACTCAGTCCTACTTCTTGGTCACCCAATCTACTCAGACAAACAAGGTTGGTTACAATTTGCAGGAGATAATCCTGCCTGCTTCTTGTTTACAATGTCACCTGAAAGTGAGAACAGGTGATCGCATGGCACTGTGTAGCTGGCATGGCAAGATATTTACATGGCAGGTATGCTAAGATTCATATTCCCTTCATGCTTCAATCACCATTCAGAGGACATGCTTTCATGCTGATGAGGATTCTGTTTGATAACGATCAAAGCAGTGCAGACTGATGCATGTTCATTTCATCATCTAGTCAGATGTCACCAGCAGCTGATTTTCCTTTTGGTGTTTGGATTCTGTAGTTTCTGCATCAGAATGTTGCTCTTTTAAGACTTCTGAAAGATGCTCCACACCTCGTCCTTTTCAGATTTGGATGGCACTTCAGATTCTTAAACCTTGGTCAAGTGTGTAGTTATTTTTAGAAATCTCACAATGGTACCTTCTTTGCGTTTTGTCAATCTGCTGTGAAGGTGTTTAAAAAAACCGTGCTGGATTATCATCCAAGACTGCTTTAACATGAAATATATGGCAGAAGAGAGTAAAACACAGCAGAGACATAACATTCTATCCAAAGGAGCACAGTCCAAATTTAATTGACACATTATTTTTTTAATGAGCACCATCAGCATGGATGCATGTCCTCTGGAATGGTGGCGAAGCATGAAGGGGCATAGGAATGTTTAGCACATATCGGCATGTAAATACCTTGCAACCTGGCTACAAAAGTCCCATGCAACGCCTATTCTTGCTTTCAGGCGACACTATAAAATAAAAGCAGGCAGCATTATCTCCCGTCAGTGTAAAAAAACTTGTTTGTCGTGCGTTTGGAAAGATAAGAAGTAGCACTGAGTTGCTTGTAGGCTCTAAAGTTTTAAACTGTTTTGTTTTGAGGTGCAATTATGTACCAAAAAAAATCTGCATTTGTAAATTACACTTTAGATAAAGAGATTTCACTTCAGTACTTGTACGTGGTGATTGAAAAACACTATATTTTACAGTGCATATATTTGTAATAAATAATAACATAAAGTGAGCATGTGCACTTTGTATTCTGTGCTATAACTGAAATCAACATTGAAATGTAGAAAAACATCCAAATATTTAATACATTTCAATTGGTGTTGTTATGAGTGTGATTAATTACGATTAATTTTTTGAGTTAATTGCATGAGTTAACTGCGATTAATTGACAGCCCTAGTTTTTAGCCATACCTAATTTCAGGAAAAGTGAAAAAGTAGATTCTAGCTTTTGTCTGTTCTAAGATTAACTTGGCAACAATCCTTACCCTGCATATTTTATGGCATACACTTAATAGAAATAAACTACATGCTTAACAGAAAAATAAGTATTAAATACTACACACATTAGCAACACAACCAGGTAAATACTGTATGGAATCAGTGGGCCTGATTCTGATCTCATTTACATTAGTATAAGGAAACTAGGTCTGACTTCATGAGTTCATTGGTGTAAAGAAAATGTAAGCTAAACACGAGTTTTATTATATACAAACTATAATAGTGATTATGTACCTTTTGGAATATACAGAGGTAGGGTTGCACTGTGACTTTAGACACTTTAGACACAGGAGTTCTCAGACTTTTGTACTGGTAACCCTTTCACACAGCAAGCCTCTGAGTGCAACACCCCTCATACATTAAAACACTTTTTATATATTTAACACCATTATAAATGCTGGATGCAAAGCGGGGTTTGGGGTGAAGTGCTAACCAGCTTGCGATCCCCCATGTAATAACCTCACGAACCCCTGAGGGGTCCTGACCCCCAGTCTGAGAACCCCTGCACTACTAAGTACTACACAAAGCAGTAAGTGTTTGCAGGATAGTATACATATTTTGTAAAGTAACTTGTGTCCCTTTTTGGTTAAATATCTTATTCAGTTATCTAAAATTTACATTTCCAAATCATCTCCTTTCTTAACCCCAACCAACTAATGCAGAAATTAAGAATAAGAGGAATGTGTGTATCAAAACCTGACCTTAAAAGATTTGCACCTTTAAATAAAACATTGCGAAAAATGTTGCCTTAAGTCTGCCAAGCATAAGAGCTTTTGTGTGTGTCTTCATTTTACTGTATCCTTTCATGCAAACAGCAACCCCAGAACCAACTACCTCATCCTACATCCCTCTTGCTGGAACAGACACTGCAGCAGGGGCCATGCAGCGCATTTTCCCCCTCTCCTATTTGTGTCACTCTAGCTCTCCTCTCCCTGTGATGGTCTCGTTGCAGCTCCCACTCACCTTCCCCTTCCCAACACTACAGCCCCTCCTCCCTGTGTCAGTGTCACTGCAGCCCCCTCGCTATATGACAGTACACCCCCCCCTTCTCTGTATCAAGTCACTGCAGCCCCATTCCCTGTCAGTGTCACTGGAGCACCCCCTCTCTGCGTGCCACTGCAGCCTGTGTCAGTATCACTGCAGGCCCCCTTCCCTGTCATTACCACTGCAGCTTCCCCTCCGTGTCACTATCACTGCAGCACAACTCTTTCCCCGTGTATCAATGTCACTGCAGCCCCAATCTCTGTCAGTGTCACTACAGCCCCCCTCCCTGTGTAACACTGCAGCCCCCCCTCCCCTGCCAGTCCCACTGCAGCCCCCTCCCGTGTCAGTATCACTGCCGCTCCGGTCCCCCGTCATTGCCTCTCCACGCACCGCCTCCTTCTGCCTCTTCCTCCCGCCACCGCTGCTCTCACGCGCCCCCCTGGATCCCAGAGCGGGAATCTGAGCCGGGCCCTGATTGGTCCCTAGAGCCTCGCGGCACCAGCGCCCGCCGTTGGTCGGAGTCAAGTGGGACCTCCTTTCGCAATCACACGGAGGGCGGGGAAGCATGTGAAGCTGAGGGGAGCTGATTGCGGGAGCGGCGGGACGGGGCGAAATGATGAGCGCGAGACCCACCTAACGGGCTAGAATGGGGAGGGGGAGGCCGCCCCACGGAGCTGATACAAACCCCGCCGCGTCGCGGGGGGGTGTTTGACCTGCTGCCACAGCTTCCCCTATCGGCTCAGACCAGCCCATCTGTCGGGGATTCCCCCCCTCGTCCCCCCAGGGGCGTTCCCATGTGCCCCCACCATGTTAACCTGGCGCAGTGCAGCTGCTACGAAACACCAGCTGGGGACATGCCCCTCCCCAACCCCCACCATGCCGTGCCCAGTCTGCCCTCTCCGGCCAGGGGGTACTCAGGGCAGGAACTCCCCCACCACCTGCACTGCACAGAGAGGGGTGAATGGGGCAGACACATGGTCCCCTCCCAGACCTCTGCTCTACATCTGCAGGCCTACTTCCCAGAGTTGCACCAGGGAAACTGGTGGCTCTTAACAAATACAAATGATGATAGCACAATAGTTAGGGTGCCCAGATAGCAAGTGTGAAAAATCGGGGCATGGTGTTTGGGGGGTAATAGGAGCCCATATAAAAAACCCTAAGTATCGGGTATGTGCCTATAAAATCAGAACATCTGCTCACCCTAACAATACTGGTGAGGTGGCTGGATGAGTAACACAGAAAATGGGGAGCCAGCCCCTTCCTGATGGCTAGTTTTCTACACAAGTAATGCAAGCAGCTGCTCAGGCCTGGGCCTTAAGAGCAAACTGCAGCACTGGGCAACAGCAGCCCCATTTCCCATATTTTTCCTGAAGAAGCAGGAAACTTATCAATACAAATTTGCACACATGCACACTTACACAACTCATCACCACACACAACTCATACCTCATAATCACCCATTCACATACACAAAATTCATTGCACACACCGCTCCTCATCACTTATGTGCATGCACACAAAATACATCATCACACGTGCACATCAACAGCCACACATGCACACAGAAAAAAATCATAACCACACAACTCGTCACCACAGACATGCACCACCACATGCACACAGAATTCATCACCGCACACAACTCATCCACACACCCACACCAGGCATAAGGCAGGAGAAAGCCACAATCATCCTGGTATCAATGGAACTTGAATAGGAGGGAAATCATGGAACCTTGACAGCAATCTGGAATCTCTAGTTGGATTGATAGGGTTTGCCTAGCTGGATTTCAAGCTTCAAGTATTTATTATTTGTTCTAGGCTACTTGAAGCTTCTTTTGTAATTCAGGTACTAAAGTCTGAATCTCATGAGCAAGAGGGAAAGGAGATTAATTCTCCAACTCCCTCCCCCCCCCCCCCGATATGTTTCAGGAATGAGCTATTGACCTTAGTTCAAAGGTACAGATGGAAAGCACTAGTTTCTCTGGTACGCCCGTAGGTTGTTCTGAATCAGACAGTTTCATGAAGAACAACAAAGAAAAGGCATAACAAATCTAGATATTACATGCAGGCAGACAGAAAGACCTCTCAGGCCACTGTGACCTGAGGTTGAAGGAAGAAGAGTATCTTTATTTCACTATGAGCTCCATTGTCTATGCAGGGATTGAAAGGGAGAAAACGAAACGGAACGAAAGATGGAGAAATTGAAGTAAAAGAGAGTGAGAAATAGGTGAATGAGGGTTAGATTTGTGTGCAGGGACAAGGAGGCTGAGAGGGGTGTAAGAGGAACGGATCGGGAGAAAGAGGTTTAACCAAAGGCAGCAGAGAAAAAACTAGAATAAATGGAAAAAATTGTATAAAATAATACTAAATATTAGGAAAAAGGAAAAAGATAATAATAAATGGAAGAGTAGAAAGGGAGAGGTATGAGAATTCAAAATGAAGAGAAAAGAGACAAACTAAAAAAAGAAATCCCTTAGAGACTGTGGGCAGCAAAGATTGCACAGTGTGAGACTTCAAAGTTAAAAATAAACTCAACATTTTATGAAGTATTGTGACAGGAAAATTAGTCTAAAGAAAATGCATTCAAGAGAGTTGGGGCCACATTAAGATCTACTGTAAATCTGGAATAAGTCCAATATGTCAATGGATTTATATCTAATTTACAGCAGTGCACATCCAACCAGAATCTGGCCTTTGGAGTTTAAAAGAGACAAGAGACAAGGAAAGAAGAGGGAAAGAAGATGAGCAAAAAATGGTAGTCAATACTGTAAATTTACTCTTTTATTGGAAGTTTGCTGCAAGTATTTTATATGATAAAATACATCCACAAATAATGATAATATGTTTGTCTGTATATAAACATTTTAATTTAATTATATATTTCGTAACATCACAAGACACATCCATCTGGCATTTTGTCCTATCTTCTTACATTTTAAAACTATCTAGAAGAAAAGTGAAGAATTTGCTACCTGTCATGAATAAAAAGACTTTATCTACAACTCATCTATATCTAAGACTGCAAATGTCCTCTTGGTTTTATTGTTTGTGCTATTGTAAACCCCTTTTCTTTTTTCTTATTTCATGGTATTCAGCTGAAAAAAACTGATTGCTGTAACTGCAGCTGCTGTTTCTACTTGTTCTCAGAGAAGGTGGCAGTAGTACACTTAAATGTTTTTATTTAATTGTCAATGTAATACCTAGGGTGAGCCTACAGGATAGTAGATGATCTCTGATTGTTAGAAGTCCCAATCCCTGTATTGATTTTGTAAGGTATTTCAAATATATAATGTGTGTGTGTGTGTGTGCATATATATGGGGCGGGGGGGGGGGTTGGTAAGCTCTGTGTTCTTCATATTAAAGGAAAATAACAAATTTCTAATTAGTGATGTTAGTCTAGGTAGGGTGCATTGTAACTGCTGTGTTGTAACAGTTTGTTTTGGAGTGTTAGTCATAAATAGGAATTTGAAATTACTAACTGTGTGTATGCATAACTGTCTTCTGGTAAGGACTGGTACTGGATTCCTAAGGAGAGAAAGAAAGTGAATCCTAAGTCACCACAAGAGGGAAAGAAGTCAAGGGCATGACCAAACCCCACTTTCTCATTGGCCTTCAGATTTGAAGAGCTGCAGAGGGAAGCATTCACCCACTGCAACAGCCTAGAAGATGTCTGCGGCAGCAAGTATATTCCCCCTGTACACTGGAGCACCAGGAGACACACTTCCTCACAAAACTCTGGGGTGGTGCAGCTGCAGTTGGAACCAGTGGTTAAAAGCTACAATTGAGTCTCTTGCAAGAACAGATTTTACAGGAGGTGGGGGGGGGGATATTAGATAAAAGATATGGCCCAATCTGCCATTACTTCTACTGAAGTACTACTCATTGTGAGTAAGAATAGCAGATTCAGGCCTATAATGACTGAAGATCAAGAAAATGAATACATTCCGATGTATGGGTTTACCAAGCAGCTGCACATTCCAGATGTTTGCTAGCCAGTCATATTCTTCCTTTCATAATGCCTATCTTATAGCCAAGTTGATATTGCACTGAGGGGAGGGGATGGCCCATTCAGGACTAATGCCCACACTGAATCATTCGTAGTACTACAGAAACCTGCTTCGAACCAAGCAAAATGATATTCTGGTGGGAGTCTGTTTTAGCAGCAGTTGAACAGTTCTAGGGACACAGAGAGGGAAGAGAAATGCCACCCACCTGCATCAACATGTGGAGGAAATTGATGAGGCCAGCAGTGAAATGGGGTCAATCCCAGTAGGAGGGACAATATCTAGTTCCTTCCATGGGAGTCTCTAGCACTCATTGGCCAGCTGAGTCATTGCAGAATGACTTTTGTTGTTGTTGTTGTTGCCACTCTTAAAGAACCGGGAGTTTGGGTGAGTCATACATCCTTTGGGAAGGCCATTTCACCAACAGACAATAAAATATTGTATGACAGCAGATTTTCAGGTCAGCCAGCACAGCTGAGACTGAAGAATTTATGAGATGATGAGAGAGAACTTTTGATAAGGAGAAAGCCTAATGTTCAGAAAATATCTGAGGAGCAAAATCAACAGCATGACCTCCAGAAGAACTCTGTAACAACCTGCAGCACAAGCAGGAAATGTTCAAAATGTTGGCAGCTATGGAGATATTTTAGCTGAATTTTTCAGCAGAAGCACAGCACTTCTTCACTGAATTGTGAAGCACAGTGAAAGCATAAACTGACAGTCTTGTGTGCTGCTGACTGGCTAAGAGCCAATTGATTAGCCAAACAGCCACTTCAGTGTTGTGACTGAACATAATTTGTAGTGTCACATCTTTGTTGATGAGTCAAAATCTTCCTTGCTCCATTACACTGACAATTTTTGTAACTGAATTCATCACTGTCATCCAGTCTCCCTCTAATGTGCAATCACATGATCAATTTGCTGCTTATGATTATGCCTTTCCTTCAAATGAAAACAGAAGCCATCTGTACTCAGTTATTAAAGTAACTCCAAATGTAGCAGATTCAGAACAAGCATGCCAGTGCCTCCACATCAAGTATTAATGAGGCACCTTTTATTTATGAACCTCCAGGGCCATCATATTACAGTTCAGGGCAGGGTCATGATATTGTGTGTTCTTTGGACACTGCTGTTAGTTCAGCTGAAGAAACTATTAGAAGTGGAGCTAATTTTCAAATGCTGTTACAGACTGACTAAGGACGAAAGGATGATGATAGTGGATCTTTTTCTTATAACAATATAATTATGGCAATTTGATGTAAATTTTATTCAATTATGTAAGTAAAAACCCCTGTAGAGTTTTTAGTCAGTTTAAGAAAAAGAGAAATAAAAAGCAAAGCTCAAATCCTTGAAGAGCAAAATTAAATGTTTCTTGCTTTTTAAAATACTAATAGACTCAAACATGTCTTCTTTCAGAAATTCACACAGGGGAATTTTTATGTGTATTTGTGGTTTTTTGTTTTTTTTTAATCCATGATCAGCATACTGGTCCCTACTGTGTCATTGATTTTTAAGTGGGACTCTTTATTGGCCTGAATAGGAAATTCTACGTAAAAAATTGATGGCATGAAAGGGGCTACTATATTTTATTTAAATAATTTTCATAAAATATTTCTCCAAACCGTGGCACTTGCTTGCATGTGTTATAATGATTAGTTTTTAATGTTTACATTCAATAAACATAAAAGTCAAAATACCCTGCAAATAATAAGTGTCTGTGTTACAAGCTGGCCAGGTCCTCTCTTTCAGATAGTCAGCAGTCTGTTGTAAGTGGGCCCAATCTGGGGTGCTATGTGCTTCTAAATCCTCTGGGTCTGACTGAGTCCTTTCTCAGGGGCACATTCCCAAGCACAGATCTCTTGTCCAAGTTCTTCCTTGGATTGTGTGGTTCTGCAGCCTGGCTGCCAAGGTTCTGAAACCAGTGTCTCAGACCTCCTGAGCCCCTGCTTACGTATATGCACTCCCCCAGTGTTCCACCTGGATGTAGGTATTCTCTTTCCTAGTTTATCTCTTTTGAAGACAATGTGCCGTGAAAGCAATCCAAGACAGGCTTAGCAAAGGAATTTCTTAACCATTAGTCACTTTACTCTTAAAGGCACAAGAGAGTTACACATTTTTGAAAACAGCAAAAGTCCTAAGATGCACCTTCTTTGCCATTACTTAGTCTGATCTTGCTCCTTCGGTGAGTCTGAGGTCTGGTCCACTGTTCAGGCTAGTCAGAGACTTTCCCTGCAGCCTTTTCTTCTGGCATATAGGACTAGACTCACCACCCCTTCCACAGAGTGCACCCTTCCTTAAAAAGTGCACCCTTCCTTGTTGCCGTGTGTCTAGGCAGAGAAACTCTAATCCAGGGGTATCAGACTCATTTCACAGGACGGGCTTGATCCAATACTCTGCCACTTGGCATGAGCCAGATTCAACAAAAGTTAATAAACTAGAAATAAAGATAAAAATGTTGGTAATTGCTTACATTCACACTTTGATTTATTTGAAGTCTCCTTTTCTTTGACTTGCCAGCTTGGGGTATCTATTCTCTAGCCAGTGGGTAAGTGCTCTTCAGTGCCTTTTTCCATCAGCCAGACACGTACTATGCCCTTCCAGTGCCTCTTAAACACAACCAAGTGATTCTATAAAAAGTTTTGCTGGAGTCTTGAAACAAAATGGTGATCACAAAACTAAATGGAGTTCACAATTTGATGCAGACGTATCTTACTCTGTCACAGTATAATAGAGAAGTATAATAATATTTTTACGGTGGAATCACCCTTGAGAGAAGGACCCAAGGCCAATAAGACTGGCCATAGTCTGTAATACAGTTTTTACTTCACCGTGAAGCTAAACATCCACTTCACATTTGTGTGCAACTGTTACTGAAAGAAAAAAACATTTAAAAAATGCAGTATACTTGCCAAATACAAGGGGTGTCTTTGACATGTTTTATCAACCAGCTGCAATTTCAGATTTCTGAGTATTTGTTAGCACTTGGCTTTATCATATTATGCACCAAAAGGATGTGCAAATGCTACCATTTCTGTTTGATCAGCACAAAGGAAATCACGATAGTAGCAGACCTAATGAATAAAATAAAATTCTCTGTGTCTTCCAGAATGAGACAATAGATGGATGAGCCCTAAGACACATGCCTCTTCTTATCACTAGCATAGAGCAATAAGGCCAATTGGTCCTGAGAATAAAATAAAATACCAGCCTCATTTGAGAAAAAGTATTAACTCATTAAACAAAGCAAACTATTCACTGGCACTAGGTGAATTGCCCCTGATTCAGTCTGTGGTGTGGTTCCCCTGGTCTGTGAAAGACTTTCTAGACTGTCTTCCATATTGTTGCATTTCAATAAATGGTTCATTTCCATTTCAGCAGAAGTCACCAAGGACTTGGGCTGCTCCTGGCTTGACCTTCCAGACCCTTTAATAAATACTGTCAGCTGATCGCCTCCAAGAAAACATGTCTTCCCTTGAAATCTCACCCATTATTTGCTAGGAAACATGAAGGAAGATTCAGCCTATGATTAAGTATCTCTTGCTTATGTACATTAACAAATATTGGTGTTTTCAAGCTTGTGTAGATTGGAAGACATTAGGCTATATTAGCAGATCTTCCCCCTCCCCCCCCAGAAGTATTTTGGCATTATTGAAATTCTTACAACTGGGATTAGTTTTTCAAGTGAAAACTAATGTAGCCTCCTAAAGCTCTGATATCCAGAAATTCAATTGAAAATCCTTCCTTGCTAATGGTTGTTTGGGAACTATGTGAAATTAAATTGGTAGACTTCATTCAGTCCTCATTGAACAACTCCCAGCATTCCCCATATCCACCACCCTTAGCATCTTAGTTGGCATTTTCAGCAAAGAGGCTAAAGATTTTTAACAGCATGGAACTGCACTGTTCTGTCTCTAAGAGCTTGTCCTTTTAGGTGAGGCTTGAAATACATGGATAGGGTAGGGTTTGTATTCCCCCTACCAATGCAACAGTGTCTGTTCTGTGGATAAATGGAGTATGCCGTCCTTCAGAGCTCTCACGTTGGTATCTTTCACAATAACGAAATTCACATTTTTTTCCAAGGAGTAGTAAAATATAGTATAAGCTGAGATGCTATTTTTTGATGGCCTTAAATATTATGAAAAGAAAAATGTTAACCTTTACTTCATATCTGTGCTATGGGGCCCATTGCTGTAGTCTTTATTCAGTTTTTAATGAAGCAAAACTTGCATTGAATTCAATGATATAAGACTGTAAAGGAGTGTGTATCCTGCCCTGGCCCTGAAAGTGTTAACGGGAGCTAAAGACTCAATTAGAGCACCTGTTGGCAATTACAGGGCATGACAGGCCCAATTAAGGATGAGACCCAGCTGGGTAGCTACTATAAAGGAAGAGCTTCAGGGCTAAAGGAGGAAGTGAGGTGTGGTGTTGCATTGCGTTGCCTGGCCAGAGGATGCTGGCAAGAGGACAGCAGAGAAGCCACTGGGGTGGAGCAAGCTCCGCTGGTGAGCCTTGATAAATGGGCATAATTTAGATTTCCTGGAGGGGTGTTCAGCTGAGGAAGAGAGAAAAGGGGAAGCTTAAGAAGGGTGAAAGTTCAAGGAGTAAGGCCAAAGTGGTTTAAGTTTCTATTTTCATGTGGGAATTGCTGGGGGATGCCAGGGCCCAGCTGCAAGTCCCTACCCTGGAAAAAAATCTTTGAACCTTGAGAGGCTGTGGAGCATGGGACAATAGAGAGATTGTGGGTTCTGAGGAAAAACACAGCTACATAGTGAGCCCAGAAGGAGCTGTGGGAATTGTCTGCAGACAGCTGATGTGGGAGGAAGCAGAACACCACTGGCCTGGAGTGTGTGTTGGCATAGGAACTGAAAGCTGGAGAGCCTTCCAGACCTAGCCACGTGGGAGCATGCAGTCAGTGAGTTATGTGTCTGCAAAAACATTATCCTCTAGCACAGGCTTGACTGTAGGCTGGATTCTCAGCTGGTGTAAATCAACACAACTCTGTTGAAGTCAGTAGAGCTATACCAGTTGACACCAGCTGGGAATTTGGCCCTGTGTATTCACAGTGTCACATTTGTTTTGTGTCTCAAAAAATATTGACTCAAAAACAACCTTGAGGCCAGTTAAAAACAAGCATTCATGTATGCAAACACATCACTGTGAGAAGACAAAATATTTTGTTTCAAATATTGGCCTTTAAAGTTGAAAGAAGACTCTCCTTTTGTGGAGTTTAGGGGTTGTTTTGCTTGCTGGAGGTTTCAATTAATTTTGTAGCAGAACAGGATTTACTTCCTTAGACAACACATAATGGAGTTATCTGTCCACTCAATCTGTGTATTTTCTAATGCAAGTTGTTCAAAATCTCCATAGAAGCATAAAGCTATGTAAATATTTTGTTGTTTATTATGCACATGTATAAACCAGCCTAAATGAACAAACTGAATATACAGTAGACTAGAATTTTAAGACAGGTTTGCAGAGGCTGAGCCAAGCCATGCAGAAAAGGACGACAAGAGGAACAAAAAGAATTGCTACCTAATATGCTTTATGAATAACAAACTCTATTATATCCATCAATTCATGGATACAGCTTCCTATGGTGTCTTTCAATCAGCAAACAGCTGTTTTACATCAGTTGATGAAGATAAAACTCTCCAGCTTAACATGTAATTAAGTTTAGAAAGGAAATGGATGCTGGAAAAGAGGATGCACCTTTTCACTTTACCAATCCTGGAATAGTCACAGTGGAGAAGTTGGAACTACTACTGAGAGAGAAAGCAGACAAAGCACAGATACACCTGAGGATCTAATACATGTATTTTTTTATTCCTTGTTGCTAGATCATTGAAATTATTAAAAACTGCAAGAATCTAATGTGTTTCCCTAGAATCTAATGCTGTTTACATTTTGCATTTTATGTTAGACTGATCCATGGGAGTAATTGCCCCCAGATAATCATGTTCCCAGACACCACCTTAGGAACCTATGTCTTGCAGTGTCCAGTTATGCCCACTGGACGCTGCGAGCTTATATGAGTTTGTCAATTTAACAAAGAAATTGATATGTACCAGGCTTGTTATCCCAAGGGGAGACTCTGACGCGCTTCAAACCAAACACAGTGCTTCAGGTAGAACAAACAGATGTATTTACTACAAAGAGAAATTTTAAGTGATTATAAGTCAAAGCATAACAAGTCAGATTTGGTCAAATGAAATAAAAGCAAAACACATTCTAAGCTGATCTTAACACTTTCAGTGCCCTTACAAACTTAGATCAAACTTAGATGCTTCTCACTACAGGTTGGTGGATTGCTCTTCAGCCAGGCTCTCCCCTTTGATCAGCGCTTCAGTCGCTTGGTGTGGTGGCTGTAGATGTAGGTGGAAGAGAAAGAAAGCATGACAAATGTCTCTCCCTTTTAACATGTTCTTTCTTCCCTCTTGGCTTTGCCCCTCCCCCCCTTCAGAGTCAGGTGAGCATTATCTCATCGCAGTTCCAAACTGACCACAGGAAGGGGGGGTGACTCCCTGGAGAGTCCAACAGATTCTTATGTTGCTGTCTAGGCCAGCATCTTTTGCTCCTGTGAGGCTGGGCTGGGTTTGCCCCATACATGCCCTGATGAGGTGTGACCAGCCTCTCTGTCTTTGCAGAGTTTTTGCTTGGGCTTATTTTAAGCCACGAAGATACATTTTCAGCCTCATAACTACATACCTGAAATTATAACCTTACTATAACATTACTATAACCACAATGCTCAGTGCATCATGAGCCTTCTGAAGACACCCGACATGACAAACTTTGCAATGGATACCACACAATCATTTTACAAGAATGAACATGGGGGTGCTGGGTGTTCCCTGAGATACAGAGCGTCACAGCTACATTTAACTAAGTGGGCCCAGAGTTGCAAGTGAAGACTGATGGAAGACATTGTTACATTAGCATGTCACCACATTTAAGAGTAGTAACCTCAACACTTACAGTCCTGCAGGGAAATGACACACAAAAAAGCAATAGTACACAAGATGACTGGATCTTCTTATGAAATGACAATTTAGTGTCTGTAAAGCACTAGCTGACTCATAAGAATGGTCCAGGGGTTAGTGTGGGGCTGATGTGACATGTGTGAGGGGAGCACTGTCACTGAGCATGCAGATGTGTTTGCAGGATCAGGACTGTGGACAACAGCTGTGCCAAACTGGCCAATAATATTTTTGTAGCTGCTGTTGTGAAGTGTGTGTGGAGTGTACCCTCCACAGATCAGCAGCTTGAGGAAGACTGGCCCTGCCCTCAGAGATCTGATTGGCTGAGGCATGAGCAGATGGAGAGCTGGCTTGAAATCTTGCCCCTACTACATATTGCTGGCTCTGCTCACTCCAAATAGGGAAAATGGGATTGCCATATTGGAAAAGGGACTGCAGGCTTTAGGATGGCGCATGTGTTGCTACAGAGGCACTGTGGGCTTGGGTCTGTGCTCAGGTTGTAGGATAGACCCAGAGAGCCTGCCCCACACATGGGAATCCGCAAAGCCTAAAGAGAAGGAGGCCCCTGATTAGTGGCTGTTGGATTCCAGGCGACACTGTCTGTTTGCTGATAGCGAGGAAGGGGTTGGAATGATTTCTGGGTGAATTCCTGCATCCTCAAGGCAACAACAGGATGGGAGTCTGGAACTGATTACCAGAGAGGGGAGCCCCCACTGCCACCTTACTCATACTGATTTGAATGACATTATTTTCCCTCATCTCCTTTCCTTCCACAGGCATGCTCTGTGCATCAGACTTGGCTTTTTGATTGCTTTCTTTGTGAATGCCTATAAAGAAATTTAAGAAAAAGAGTTAGTAACTCTCCAGCTTCTCTTCACAGCCGCAGCTTCCTTTCTCACTCCAAACCTACCTTTGTGGCTTTTTTTTTCTTGTTACTTTGTGGCAAGGAGGATCCCAGCTGCCAACTGTTAACTTCATTTTGTTAGCTTTGAAAAAGAAAACTAGGGCCTGGGGAGCACATGGTGAGCTTATTAGACATCTGGCATTTCTTTGTAACTTAAAAAGTAACATGTTCCGTGTGCTCTGCATCTCAGATACCCATAGCGAGACCAAGTAATGTTGTTGTGGCAAGTGATTGTCTTATACTGGATAGGGTATAGTAAATAGCTTTAACATATTCATGTGTTGATTTTAAGAGTCAGTAACAGTAGCTTCATCATCATCATCACTCCCATAACCTCATTGGTCATTGGGGCACCATCATTGATGAGCAATCAACCAATTGTCTCCACCCCTGATGATTGTGTGTCAGTGCTTGAGTCTCTGAAGTCCATTCCTGTCCACTCTTTTATGTTGTCAATCCATCTCTTCTTTTGTCTACCTCTTCTTCTCTTCCCCTGTACTGTTCCTTGGAGGATGATCTTGGATAGGCCAGATCTTGTTGCATGGCTGTATCACTTCAGTTTATGCTTCTTCACGGTCAGGAGGTCTTCATATGACCCAGCACATTGGGTGATGATGTTGCGGACCTCTTCATTAGTGACGTGGTCGAAGTAGGAGATGCCCAGGACTACCTGTATTTTCCATTCAAGTTCTGCCATAAGGGTCCATGTCTCACACACATACAGAAAAATGGAGATGACCAATGCGTGCAGCAGTTTCAGTTTGGATTCCAGGGAGATGTTCTTATTCCTCCAGATTGGCTTTAATTTCGCCACTGCTGCTGTTGTTTGCACAAAAAGAACAGGAGTACTTGTGGCACCTTAGAGACTAACAAATTTATCTGACCATAAGCTTTGTTGGGCTACAGCACACTTCATCAGATGCATAGAACAGAACATATAGTAAGAAGATATATATACATACCTAGAACATGAAAAAGTGGAAGTAGCCGTACCAACTGTCAGAGGCGAATTAATTAAGATGAGCTATTATCAGCAGAAGAAAAAAAACTTTTGTAGTGATAATCAAGATGGCCCATTTTAGACAGCTGACAAGAAGTTGTGAGGATACTTAACATGGGGAAATAGATTCAATATGTGTAATGACCCAGCCACTTGCTCAAATTTCTTGCCCAAATTTCTGCCTTGGATCCTTCATCACTGATGATTGCCCCCAAATACTTGAACTGTTTCACCGTCTCCAGCTCTTGTCCACTGACAGTGATATGTAAGCTGATCCCATAATGTTTGTTTGTCATCAGCTTCGTTTTCTCTGCACTGATTTCCATGCCATATTTTGCAGAGGTTTCATCCAATTGTTTCACAAGGTTGGCAAGTTCATCTTTGCTGCCCACCAGGCCATCAATGTCGTCAGCAAACCGAAGATTTGAGATTGTTTGCCTTCGAATGCTGACTGTGCATGTGATCTTCTAGGGCATCAGTCATTATGTGCTCCAAGTAGATGTTGAACAGTGTAGGTGAAACAAAGCAGCCTTGCCAGACTCCAACAGTGGTGCGAAACCACCCTCCTATTGTGCCATTGACAAGAACTGCATTGCTGGCTTTGGCATGCAGTTGTTTAATGGTAAGAATAAGCTTATTACTACATTGTACTTCTTCATGCTTGCCCAGGAAATTTCATGCCATACTCTGTCAAATGCCTTCTTGAAGTCAACAAAGATGTGGTAGATGTCCTGCTGGTGTTGTAAGTACTTCTCACATTGAACACGAAGGATGAAAATCTGTTCTGTGGTACTTCTTCCAGCACGAAAGCCATACTGTTCTTCAGTGATGATATTCTCCGCTTGTGGCTTCAATCTGTTCAATATGACTTTCAACATCACTTTGTTGAGATGGCTAATTAAGCTTATGGTCTGGTAATTTTGACACAATTGCAGGTTGCCTTTCTTTGGCAGAGTGATAATTAGTGACTGTGTCCATGTGGAGGGCCACTCACTGGTCTGCCAGATCTTGTTGCAGATCTTGGTGAGTACATCTAATAATATTTCTCCTCTGAATTTCATCAGTTAAGCTGGGATGTTGTCACTATGTGTTGCCTTTCCCTTTCTGAGTGATTTCACAGCTTCTCCACTTCTACACGTAGTATTGCCAAGTCATCCTTCTCTGTTGAATCTGGACTGTCTAAGACAGTATGATCTCCATTTGTCTGGTGATTGTAATAGATCAGAGCAGTAGTTTGTCCACCTATTGATGTCCCTTTCTTCTGTAAGACTATTCCGTTCTTTGTCTTGAACTGCATTAGCTTTGGTCCATCTTTCCTTTGTCAGATCTTATACAACCTGGAAGGCTTGTTTGCTATTTTCATTGCTGATACACTCTTCAATTTTAGAGCATTGTTTTTCAATCCATATCTCCTTGGCCATCTTCATTCCTTTCTTGATCTGTATTTATCAGCTCCCTCAGTGCTGTTCTTGTCGCTCTCAAGTTCTCTTCTAATGTCACACATTTGTAGTATTTCATTTGTGACCCATGGTTTTGTCTTCTTATGATGTTTCTCAAGGATGTGCATTGCTGCCTCATTCATTACAGTGTTGAAATTGTTGGTCATTGTTTCTATGTCTTCCTCTAGAGCAAGCAGTGGGCAGATTTTCCACCGATCATTGCTTGGAATGACTCTGCAATGTTTCGGTCTCTGAGTCTTTCTAAGTCAAACTTGGTTCTGGTGAACTTTGGCCTGATGATTTTCCTTAGCCACAGCCAAAAATTTTGCATCACAAAAGTCGTGATCACTTCCATTATCAGCACTGGGGAAGCTCCTTGTTTTTGCTCTGTTAATCCCAGAATGACATCTGTCCCCTGTGGATCCAGGGACAGAATAGGCCCACTGCTCCTCCTGCATGTCATAAGAGGCAACTAAAAGGGCGCTGTCTGGAGATGGATGGGCTCCGTCAGGTTAGGAATTTGCCCAAGACACACTATATGATGAACAAGTCAACAATGTCCATACTGGATTGATCGCAGTCCAGGTTAATAATGACCACGCCATCCATTTCCCACCAGGGCAGACATGACAAGTATACTAATGGTATAACCCCAACAAAGAGGATCCGTGGAAGAGATAACATCACCATAGCCACATGGAATGTAAGGACATTGAGACAAATAGGGAGGTTGAAAGAACTTTCATAAGAAATGGAACAATACACCTGGCACCTCCCTGGAATCTCTGAGGTCAGATGGAAGAACTTCGGAGAGATACTAATGGAAGAAGGCCATGTACTGTATTACAGTGGAGAGGACAAACATATCAATGGCGTAAGATTTCTTATGCATAAAGATATCAAGAATTCAGTATTAGGATGCTGCCCAATGTCCAGCAGGCTTATTTCCATCTGCCTAAAGGCAGTACTGTTTAATATCACAGTGGTACAAGTCTACTCCCCTACAACAGACTATGACAATGAGCAAATTGAAGATTTTTACAATCAGCTTCAAGACATCATCGATAAGGTACACAAAGGTTTCAGAGTAGCCGTGTTAGTCTGTATCAGCAAAAAGAACAAGGAGTACTTGTGGCACTTCGTTAGTCTCTAAGGTGCCACAAGTACTCCTCGTTCTTTGTACACAAGAAAGATGTCCTCATTGTATGAGGAGATTGGAATGCTAAAGTGGATACTGATGCACAGGCAGATTGGTGAGATTATTGTGGCCCTTTCTGTAACGCGGTAACCAATGAGAGAGGATTGAGACTTTTGGAATTTGCCAGCTATGACAAATCTGGTTCTTGCAGACACATTAGGAACACATAAAGCATCCAGACGATCAACATGGCACACACCTAATGATCCTCATCACAGTCAGATCGATTACATCATGGTGCAAAACCCATTTTGTTCTGGGATTAACAGAACAGTATCTTACATTTACACAAAAGAAAAACTAGTTAAATAACATCTAATGTAAAAGGACAAAAGCAGGAAAAACCCTAAGCTAAAAGGACACTTGCAACTTCCTGGGATGAAATATCTCTGCGTAGTGTCTAGGGTATACCCTACTCAGGTCTATGACTAAAAAAGCCACCACAGAAGAGCCCTTAATGAGCTACCAGGTTTGATGTGAAGCAATTGAGCTGAAGAAGGTGCTACTCAATTCAAGTTTGATGGAAGGGGGAGGGAAGGGCAGAGGAGAGGCAAAATCTGTCTCAAAGTAATTTGAGAATGTTTCAAAATTAGGTCCAATATGGCATCTTTTCTGAAGGCTCAAAGCCTTAAATTCTGCTGGTATACTTTTACACGTGTCTGAGTCCTATTTACTTCAGTGGGACTACTCATGCCACTACTCACTAAGGTAGTGCACAGTTGTGTGAGCAGTCCAATAAGTACTCCCCTTATTGGAGCACACACCTGAATGACTAAGACTATTGCATGTTTGGCAGGACTTGCAGGACTGGGCTCTTAGTTGGAAGATTCATTTTATTTGAGTCAGAGGCCATCACTTGGGCATCCTGATGAAGAGGATTCTGTTGCACATTCAGTTCACTTTAAATGAACCTGAATACGTCACAGATCTGTGTTGGGACTGGGAGCCATTCACTGAGTTAATACATTACTGTGGAGTTGCACTTGTCTTTGTGACTCTACACTGAATGAGTCAAATTCTGTACTCGGTCATTGGTGTTACTCTGGATTTACACTGGGGTAACTGAATGCAAGGAGGCTCAAGTCCTTTTGGTGCCTTGTAAAATTTCAGAGATATAGGAGGCAATTTAGAGAATGCAGTTGAGTAACTTTACTTTTTTTTCCTGTTCTGTAGAGAATCTTCAGCAGAAAACTGAATGTTAAAATAATTTTTCTGTTGAGCCTATGGAGAATGTAATAGAACAATAAATATTACCAATTATGAAACAGCCACTCAAGCATAGGCATTTAAATGGTCAAACTAAGAAGACATTAGGCTAATTTGCTCCTCCTTTCCTAACGGAGAGCCCACGCGTATGGATTTATGAATTAAACCACTGTTGTGTTATGTTTTACTTGACCATTTCAATAGCCAGATTTTTTTTTATAACAAGACTGTTTTTATAGATAGCATTTGCTTGACTGAAATTAGCAATTGTAATGGCCACTGTGAAATTTTAGTGTCTTTGCATACCGTGCCTGCTGATGAACGATATGGGGAAAAAATACTGAGGAAGACGTGACTCATGATCATTTTTCACTTGAGTACAGTAGTCTGGCAATAGCATTGCTGTCAATATTGATTGTCACTGACTTGGCTCCACCAGTTGGAACTGAAGATAACGTGTCTAGAAAAATGTGCTTAGCTGATAAATGTGACTCTTAAGGCATCAGACTTTTCTTCTTGACCTTTGGTTAAGTTCTCCATAGGAAGCAAAACCAGTAGTTCTTCTTCGAGTGCTTGCTCATATCCATTCCAGTTAGGTGTGTGCACGC
>NC_133774.1:123083579-123085217 GCF_003597395.2 Chelonoidis abingdonii
GTGCTCCAGCCTTCTAAGCAGCCAGTCCTCCTCCCTCAAACTCCAGGAAGTGACTGCCCCTGCTCTGCTCAGCAGCATCTTCTTATATGGGCTAGCCTGGCCCTGATTGGCTCCTCCAGTAAACCTTCCCATAACTGGCTGGCACTACAAGCCTTTTCCTTATTGGCTGCCTCCTGCACAGTCTTCCCAGGGTTGCTTTAACCCCTTACATACCACGGAGGGGCAGCTGCCCCATCACACTGATCCATATGAAATGTGTTGATCATCTCAGTTTTGTAGAGGATAAGTGTCCACCTTACAAAAACAATCTTGTACAATCACAATAAAGGGGACTAGACCTCAGTGATTCTGGGCACTGAACTACTCTCTTATTCCCAGGTGGTGCTCCCATGATGTCATAGATAAGCCACATTAGTGGAGATGGTGGAGTTAGTGTAAGGAACTGTGCACTGTTGCTGCCCGTGCTTTATTTATCTGAGTAACCCTGTAGAGGATTTTGGCTTCTACAGCTGTTCTCCTGAAATAACGCTCAGCTTTTTGAATGAATCTGAAAAATGCAGCCCATATTTTCTGGTGTTTTAATTTTGCTCAGTGGCAGCTTTCAGTGGTCTCATAGCTGCTGTTACTTGAACAACTAGACATAATGCACTCTTTGAACTGGCGCCACAATATAAAGAAATCCAGGTTATCCAGCATAGGATTAGGTTTCCCACACAAGCGATCATGTTATCTGATTTTAAATTGTCATCTTTTTAGTTTAACCTTTGTTTTGCAATACTGCCCATACCTCTAGTATTTCTCTGTTTGCTTTTCATCTGTGCCTAAGGAAAACTTTGGATTAGATTGTATCAGTGCTGAATGAATTATATGTTAGGAGATTATTTATTAAATGATCCTGTGGCATTGGAGCATCTTCAAGCAGAATTTCCAAGTTTCCTGAGTAATAATAATAACTTCTGCGTTAAGGTGAAGATTGTCTTAGTTATTGCCATGGAGCACTAAGACATTGGCACATAGGTATTGCTTTATCAAGGAAAAAAAGATGAATAAAAATTCAGCCTTGAAACAGGAAGACTGAAGATTGCAAAGGAAAGCAAAGATCTCTGATAATAATTGATGAGGATGAGGTAGCTCAAGGGAGAGTCAGTGCCAAATGCAAACATTTGACGAATAAATCATTATATTGCTGAACCTGACTTCATGAGGGAAAGCAATAAAACTAACTACCTGTTTGCTTTAAACAAAATGCCTTAAAGTTCAATTGGTAAGATTAGAAATGATAAAGGAAGGTCAACAAATGAAAGGTTATAAGTAAGGCCTTACATCATTTGAAACACTGCGGAAATTGTGGATCCTACATTATTAGGCTTCCACCACAATTTTGATTTTAATTAGCTTTAGGGCTGTCGATGAATCGCAGTTAACTCATGCGATTAACTCAAAAAATTAATTGCAATTAAAAAAATTAATCATGATTAATCACAGTGTTAAATAATAGAATACCAATTGAAATGTATTAAATATTTTTGGATGTTTTCTACATTTTCAAATATATCAATTTCAATTACAACACAGAATACGAAGTGCACAGTGATCACTTTATATTAGATTACAAATATTTGCACTGTAAAAATGATA
>NC_133774.1:123085317-123101167 GCF_003597395.2 Chelonoidis abingdonii
AGGAGCTGACTCAGACTGTGGGTTCCACAAGAAGGGAAGATCACTGAGGTGAACAAATCTGTCAATAAGCGCAGGACCCACCAAGGTGGAGGAGGAACTTTGTCACATTACTTTTCATTTTCTTTTGGTAACCACTCTGACTTTTTGTCTATCACTTATAATCACTTAAAATCTATCTTTTGTAGTCAAACTTGTTTTACTGTTTATCTTTACCAGTGAGTTTGCCTGAAGTGTTTGGTAAAGCTGCTCAGATTTACAAAGGCTGGTGTATATCCACGTTCCATTGATGCAGTGGTGAACCAATTAATCAACTTGCATTGCTCATCTTGAGCAGTGCAATACAGGTTATTTCTGGGGTACAGTGCTGGGGGGATTTGGCTTGTGTCTTTATGTGATTCATGAGTGGCTCTGGGAGCATTCATGCAATCTAGCTAGATGTGGGGCTCCACGTGCTGTTGTGCTGAGTGAGCACAGCGCCTGGAGGTGTTTGCTGCTTGTCACTAGCAAAGCATTATGAGAGACACCCCAGGTTGGAGAGATAAGGGAACACAGTGGTCCCACAGTCCTAGGCTGCACCTCAGGGATCCCATCACAGCTCCTGCCATAGCTCAGGGGCTGGAGGAGCTGTTGCACCCCCACCCCTTATGCTATAACAAGCCTTTGGGTATATCAAACAAATTTGAACCCTTGTTCAAATCCTTTCTTCCTCTCTGGGTCTCCCATGTCCCAGGTGAGTGGTCTAATCTCTGGGCTAAAAGTTATAAGGTGGGCAGTGACACTACCATAACCACCTTGAGTTTGATTAGAACCTGCTGCTTTAGATGACCTGTGAGCAGCCTGCTGGCTCAGGTCCCCAGTGTGAGCTGGGTGGCCAAATCCCTCTTCTCCCATTTCATGAACCACTCTGGGGCTCAGGCGCACCCAGAGGGAGGCAGAAGTGTGCCTGCCCAGAGGCAGAAACATAGGTGCCAAGGGAACTTTTATCTTGAAAATCCTTTGTGAATCCCACTGTTAATAATTAGTTAGGGTGTATGAAGAAATTTTATTGTCTGATTCATTAGCAAACATCATGTACAATATAAGGCAATAATCTCATTCTGAAAGAAAACAAACCCATCTGTACTCCTTGTAGAAAGGATTTTGTGAAATGTTGTTGGTTCACATGTGCTCCACTAGAGGATGTCATTGTCACACATGTAAACAATCAGGTATATCATAGGACAACAGGTTAACTATTTCACTGGGACGTAGTGGGGGTGACACAAGCTTCAGTCTACCCAATCAAGGGTTCTTGCCACTGAGCTGACGAGGCAGCTTGGCTGTAAGAACATAAGAGGCTTTAGTTCTTGAAACTGGATAGGAGTTGAACAAAAAAAATACTTGCTATGGAACCAACTGGTGGTGTAATAGTGGACCATCCTTAGCTCATCACTAGCAAAGTCAGTTTCCCTGGTCACTGGGATAAAAGATGAGTATTTTTATGGAGTCTGATTTCTTCTTTGGAAAATACAGAGGGCAAATAATGCAAACTTAAGGCCAAGGGTGTTACTGTGCTACCACAGAAGCTCCATGAACTTTATTACACTCATTTGAACACTTCCTGGGTGCTGACAGTTACTAAGCTGCTAGCCTTATACCATAATGCCTTCAAGGCATGTGATAGTTATTGGTTGGTTATGAGGTGTCAGTGTGATCATCTTATTTATGCTTTGGTTTTGAATAATATTTTGGTCACAAGTGCCTCTCATATGCCCTTAAAATATAAACATTAACAGGCTAATCAACTAAATATTAAGGGTGGGATTTTCAAAAGCACTCAGCATTGGCCTCTGTTCCCATAAAGCAGTGGTCCCAAAACTTTTGAGGTTCATGCCTCCCCTTACTCCTGTCTGTGCCCCCCTGCTCTCCCAGAGCTGGGAGCGGGGCCATGGCTACAGGGGAGGTGGGGCGAGGAATGCAGGTGGGGGCAAAGGGGCCAAGGCCGGGGCCTGCGGTGGCGTTGGGAGCAGGGCTGCAGCTGGGCTGCTGTGAGGGCAGACAGCTGAGCCTGGGGCCAGGTGCAGCTCTGCTCCCGGCCCCGCCACCAACCTTAGCTCCAGGCCAGAAATGGAGCCACAGCCAGTAGCTGAGGCTAGGGGCGGGGCCAGGTGTGGAGCCAAGAGGCTGGGGACATGACTACAGGTGGGAAGGGGCTAGGTGGTGCTCCCTCCCCACCCCATAGGGGCTGTCCCAAAGGCTCCTCCATGCCCCCCTAGGGGAAGTGCACCCCATAGTTCAGGGATCTCTGTCATAAAGGGAGCACTTTTGAAAATCCCATCTTCATTGTGCCCTCAAAATTAAAAGCCATAGTGCCAATAGAAAATGGTTCCAATCCTGCATCATGTTCTCAAGTAAGGAGCCCTGTTTACTTTAATGGGACCACTCATATAAGCAAGGACTGCAGGATTGGCTCTGATATTACTATCACAGAATGAAATCTTTGCAGGAGGAATAAAGGGAAAATTATTTTTCTTCCACTAATATTTGTACAATTGGTGTTTTAGTATATTTCATTTTATAATTAATCTAAGGCCATCTGGGGCATGTTAATACAGTATTACAAGGTAAATTGCTATGGTGGCTATGACAACGAAGCTAAACTATAAGAACTCAGTTGCACTACAGGCTAGATTGGACCTGGTCTTTCTGTAGTTGTGAAAATGGATTCAGATAAAAAGTAAGTGGCACATCAGGCTGGTAAATGTGAAACTCCAAATGTACTTTAGGAATATAATCAGGTGGGGGGTAAAAGAAACATAATGATATAAGAAGGGTCTTGGCCAAAGACCTCAGTTCAGTGACTCTCCTAAGTAAAGAAACTGTGCACAAAAACATCATCTTAAACATCAGTAGCCGTGGTGATACCTCTTCCAAAGGTTCAAATAATTGTTGTATAAGGGCTTTGAGTACCAATCTTAAAACCTGCTATTGCACAATACTGTACCTGCACATACATAGTTACAAACTCAACCCCCTATGTAACATGGGTTAGTCTCTATTTCACTGTCTTCTGACAGATTTCCTCCCTCTAGCTAAACACTCCATCACCTGAGATACGCTCTCTCCTAGGAATCTACCCAGGCTGCAGGGCTAGAGTAAAACAGTTCAAGTTTAGTTTTGCAAATGTGAAATGGTCATGTTTAAACAAAGTACAGATACTTTGAAACGGGGAGCCAGATGCAGAGGAGATGTATAAGGTAATTAGGTTACACATCACTAAGGGAGTGTAAATGAGTTGAAGGGACTCATTTGTAACTCGATGCTACATACATACCAAAGGACCAGAAGAGAGCAATCCAGTAGAAGAAAACCAGTTGTGTGTGTGTGTGATGAGGTTAGCTAATTCAAGTCACTTTTTGGGCTGATGTGTAAATTGCACCAATTTGGACTTCTGGGGTACGTCTTCACTACCAGCCGTATCGGCGGGTAGCAAATCGATCTCGGGGATCGATATACTATGTCTCTACTAGACATAGCATATCTGATCCTGAACAAGCGTGCCCTGTCGACGTCCGAACTCGCACAATGCGAAAGGCGTAGCTGAGGTTGACAGGGGGAGCGCGGCATCGATCCTGTGCCGTAGGACGGTAGGGTAACTCGATTTATATGATACTTGACTTCAGCTACGTTATTCACGATAGCTGAGTTGCTTTGTAATTAGATGATCCTCCCCTAGTGTAGACCAGCCCCTGTAGTCACTGACACTCACTTACTCCTAGTGAAATGATAAGCTACCTGTTGATGGCAGTGTTTGCTTTCTGTGTCTTTGGTGTTTCACTTGTGACATCTTCATTTACTTCCTTTGCCTACATACAAGGTACTAAAGGTTGAGAATTAATGAAACCATCAGTAACAGACAGGAGGGAGGCTTTTCTTCTCAAAACTGAGTTCAAAACTGAGCTGAGCTTATAAATTCATTGGAGTTTTGGTGATCTCTCATCCATAATAGATATTTGTGTACAATATAAAGTCCCTGCACATTTGGACCCAAGTGATAGTCCCTTCTCAAGAGAGGTCTAGGACTGGAATAGCAGGCATTTTGCAGCTCAGGAACTTTGACAATACTGTATGGAGAAGCTAGCACGGTACTTGTGCACTAGCCAGTGCTATGAATCCAGTGATCTGGCTTATGCTTTCATGAGCAGTTAGTTGTGTTTATAATCCATCTCTTCAATGCAGTGGTCCCCAACCTTTTCCATGGGGCAGGAACCAGACGACTAGCCGCCGAGGACTGTGGCCGCCGGACAAGCAGCCGCCAAAATGCCACCATGAAGTGGCAATGTCAAGAGACGTCGCCACCAAAATACCACCGAATTTAGGCAGCATTTTGGTGGTAGCACTTCTTGACATTGCCATTTTTCAGCAGCATTTTGGTGGCCGCTTGTCTAGCGGCCAGTACGTGGCTGCAAATGGATGCCCTAGTGGGTGCCATGGTGCTCACGGGCACCGCGTTGGGGACCCCTGCTTCAATAGAACAACAAAAGAAAATCCTCCTGAGGGGACCTTAAATATTTCTTTTTGATGACCGGGGCAGTAAATGTGACCCTAAGCAAATCTATTGAACTTAAATATCGTATGTATCATTCTAGTCTAGTAAAAAGATTAGACTCTGCTTGTTGTTAATGTGAAGCTCTTTTCTCTCACCAGGCACTCTGGCACATAAAAGGAAGGCCCACATTTGGATCTGTGGAGTCATATTTGGACAGCCTTCCCAACTGCGACCACATTTCTGTGTGCACATGGGCACAGATTCATTCAGCTATGTCATGAGTGCCACGTGCTTGTTTTGCATAGACAAAGAATGCACACGCCAATTTGTCCCAAAGAGAAATATTTAAAACATATATTTAAATATTGTATTTAGTTTAGAAGCAGTGCATAGAGAACAAAACAACATACCTGCGCATTCATCTTCATCTCTGCTCACCTGCCATGGGTGTCAGCTTGTCAGTTCATAGAGTGCACCAAGTTCTCAGCTTAGTTCTCACACACTACCACTATGCAACATTTCAGACAAGCTGGGAACTGTGAGTAGTGCATCCATTGAGGTGTAACTAAGTTGGGAGTTACTCAGTGGACTCAAACTAGTGTTTTAATCCAACCACTCAAATCCACGAAAAAGGCTTGAGTGACATTTTGAACTGTGAGTTGATTTAAAATGCTTCAGAAGGTATTTGCAGGCCATGTACTGTACAAAGCCAATAACATAAGTAAAGTTAAGGGAGAAAGTTGCTGGGCCAACTTTTGTCCCTGGATATGTGCATTCAGCTCATACAATTCCCACTGAAATGAATGGATGCTCATCTAATGGTAGAATTTGATGACTTTTTATGAATAAACAACAAGGCCGGCATTCCATTGATTGCTGTTTTATCTCTAGAGCAGTGCTTCTCAAAATAGTGGTCCGCAGACTGGTGCCGATCCGTGAGCCATCGGCTGCCAATCCACGGCGAGTTTCCTCGTAAGAGCGTTGAATAGGATAATAATATGGCACCGGTCCCTGGCACACTGGGGGAAAAAATTGCCGGTCCCCCACATCAGATAGCTTGAGAAGCAGTGCTCTAGAGCACCCTAGGTGTTCATGGAACTTTAAATCGCCTGGGGGCTAAAGAAATAGAGGGGAAGAGTATTGACAGCAGAAGTTAGAGGAATTAGAGGACTGGGCCAAAAGAAACCTGATGAGGTTCAACAAGGACAAGTGCAGAGTCCTGCACTTAGGATGGAAGAATCCCATTCACTGTTACAGGCTAGGGACCGAAGGGTTAGGAAGCAGTTCTGCAGAAAAGGACCTAGGGGTTACAGTGGACAAGAAGCTGGATATGAGCCAACAATGTGCCCTTGTTGCCAAGAAGGCTAATGGCATTTTGGGCTGTATAAGTAGGGGCATTGCCAGCAGATCGAGGGATGTTCCCCTGTATTCGACATTGGTGAGGGCCTCATCTGGGGAGTATGTGTCCTTTTGGGCCCCACACTACAAGAAGGATGTGGACAAATGGAAAGAAGATTCAAGTGGGAGGGCAACAAAATGATATAGGGGCTGGAGCACTGAATTTACTAAGAGAGGCTGAGGGAAACTGGGATTTAAGTTATTAGTCTGGCAGAAGAGAAGACTGGAGGGGGGTTTGATAGCTGCTTCACTCATGAAAGGGGGTTCCAAAGATTCCTTAGAGGTTTTTAAGGTCTGGCTTGACAAAGCCCTGTCTGGGATGATTTAGTTGGGAACTAGTCCTGCTTTGAGCAGGGGGTTGGACTAGATGACCTCCTGAGGTCCCTTCCAACCCTGATATTCTATGAGTCTATGAAACTGAGTTAGCATCTATGGAAAAGCCTGGCTAAACAGGTTAGTCTTGCAGCACCTTCAGAATGTGGGCAGGCTTGGCTTTAGGCAAATAGCTAGTGGAAGTGAGTTCCAAAGGTTAGGACCTGTCACTGAGAATTCCATCCCTCTGGAACGTGGAGGAGAACGTGGTTCTGTGTATGTTGTGAAGTGATCAGAGACAGATGATCCTTGAGGTGGGCTTTAGATAGCTTACTGGTAGGTAGTGCAGAGTTCAGGTGTAACATGTTCTTGTCAGCCAGCCCTATTCAAGAGGTGGAAAATGATGATCTGCACTAGCTGAAATTTCCAGCTGACCCCTGCACTTATTCCTTGGTAAAACACTTTGCCACAGTCTTTTTTTGATGTCACAAATGCATGGATGATGGAGGCGAGATTTTCACAGAAAGAAAAAGGGTGGAGGAAACAGTCTTTTGGCTAGCCCAAAGGGGAGAGAGGCACTTCTGGCTACTGCTGTTATCTGGGAGTCAGGGAGCACAGATCTAGTAAATCTCTGAGCTTGCGGACAGTTTTTATGATGGATGGACAGGTAACCTCTGTAGTGTTGCCAGTTCTTCAGGGTGCTTCCACCTCCTAATCAGTATCACCTTCAACTTGTTTGAGCAGATTTTAAGCCAACTGGCTTTTATCCAGGCTCTTCTTTCTGCCACACAGTGGGACAGCCAGGAAATTGCTTCTCTAAGGTCAGATGAGAAGAAGCGGTTGAGGGGACTTCCACTACCCTGCTGATGATGTTGGAGCTTGTGCTGCCTCATGCATTCCAGTGATGGGATTACCCAAATTGAAAAAGACAGGTGACGAGTTTGAATCTTGAAGGACTCCACAGCTGAGAGTGGAATTACCCATTACTAACATGGGAGATTGCTCAGACAGGAATGAGTAGAACCATTTTAGGAGAACTCTATCTGCTCCTGCTACATGCATCAGCAGCACCTCATGCCTGACAGTAGGGAAGGTTGCAGCTGGATTTGGCAGAATTACAAGGAAATGAGGGAAATAATTGGCTCAGAAGAAACCTGTGGTCTGAAAACCCTTTCCCAGAGAAGAAGAGGGCTATGTACTTACCCTGCAACCCAGAAGGATTCTATGATCCAGCACCCCCTCCATGGAACACAGGAAGGAGAAGGAGACTGGGCTTGGGTCCTGCAAGATGGCTGGACTTTGTAAGATCAGTACAGAACCTGACCTTCTGTGGGATCGCCTTCCCCAAATTAGAGCTTTAGCTATCAGTAAAAACTTCAGTCTGCCCAGTGCTTGAGCCAATAATGAGACACTGTAGCTGCAAAATCATGATCTCAGTGCCTCAATCTGGGAACATCTGGTTGTAAATTCCTTTTAGTTTACATGGGCCTGATCACACACTGAACTGCTTCCAAAATGACACAATCTTGGCAGCCTGTCCTGGAGTCTGTAATCAAAGATCAATGCAGCTTTTGCAGTGTATGTGACAAAAAGTATTAGGTAGCACCCTAGGGGCTGAACTGTCAGTGCACCCAGCGGGGAACAGTGATTTCCACTTGCAGTGGCATATCCAGTCCTCCCCTGAGAGTCCTGCCCTGTAAGGCACCACCCTGATGGAGGTACTTGCTTTGATTAATACCTAGAAGTCACGGCTCTGTAACCAAACATTCCAAGATCTGGATTATCAATGGTGACAACAATCAGTGTTGATCTACTGCAGTCATGTCCTGACCACAGCTATTCTAAGTTACTATCTACCCATAGGCCTGCCAACTTTGGATCAGGATCAGAACTTTGCTAAATGTAAGGGGGCTGTTGTCCCCTTCCTAAAACTCAGTGAGGGTGTCTTAGTTGGCTAGCTTGCAGTACCAAAAGAAAGGGGACCGGTAGATGGGAAATCAGGACCCTGAGACTGACAGTCCCCAGGAACAATGGGGAGATGCCAGTGCTCCAGGTCATCCTGATTGACAGGGCAGGCAGGCTAATCAGGGAGTCAGGAGGCCGAGGGGGTCCCTTCCTCGTGAGTGGGAATTGCCTGGGCCAGACAGAGTGGGGTTGAGCTAAGGAGAAAGCAGGGGCCCAAGCTGAGCTGGGGAGCAGAGCTGAGCCAGAGGGGTGAGACAAGCAGCCCAGGGAGAAGGTCAGAGCTGGGAGCAGAGCCACAGAAGCAGCCCACAGAGCAGACCTGTCCTGGGAGCAGAGCTGCAGCAACCAGAGCCAGTGGGGCCAGAGAAGCAACCCAGGGAGCTGGAGGCAGAGTATCAGCAGCAGCCGTGCTGAGGCAGAGTGGAGGAGCTGGAGCTGGGTCTGGAGCCGGGTGCAGTGAGCAGCTGGGGAGAGCGAAGGGGACCCTGGGCAGCAGACCCAGTGCAGGGAGACGCCCCCAGCTAGGAGGCCTTGCAGGGCAGACTTGGACAGGGATTGTAACCCCGATGGGGCAGGGGCGATGCTGGGAAGAAGGGTCCTGCCACTTAGAGCTTGAGAGTGTGTGGCTGCTGCCAGAGCAAGTGTCCAACCCACAGCATCCCTGCAGCACAGCCAGGGCCTGAGAAGGAGGCCTGGAACTTGTGAGGAACAGACTGTGAACTGCCCTTACGTTCCAGAGATACTGGTTGTGATGTCCCTGTGCCACAGAGCGCGTTGATGTGTTTTCCCTTAACTTTTCCCATTTTTTCCTTATTTTTTAAATTGATTGCTGTTTAATCAATTGTATTTGCTTTGAACCGTATGTAATGATCAGTGGGTCAGGGAAGCATCTAGTGCAGAGAGAGCACCCCAGAGTGGGGACACCCTAGTGCCTGCCCTAAGTGGCCATGACAAGGTCGGAGGTCGAGCCCCCCAGGGATCCTGGGCCCGCTTTGTTGAGGTTCCGAGGACTCTGCCACACGGAAGAGTGGAAGGGAGCCCTTGACATCAGGCAGGCCGCTGTGTAAAGGAAGGGAGAGTGAGGATTCAGATCCTTTCTCTAGCCCATTTCACTGGGATAGTGTATAACCCAGGAAAGTTCCCCACAATAGCAAGACCATTTCCCTGCTTACATAATGTTCAGGAGATGTTCATAGGTAGGTTCAGGTTCCCCTACTCCTAACCTTGCCTTTGCTACACTCTAACAGGCCATACTCTGTGCAGGGGAATGTGCAGTGAGAAAGCTTTACACACAGGGGTCAAGAGAGAATTTCTCTCTTCCCCTCCACCTTTCCCTCTCCATTGTCCAGCACTGCATTGCTAATCTAATGTATTACAGGCTCTTTCCTCGCCTTCCTCTGTAAGCATTAAGTATTGGTCCCTGTTGGAAGCAGAGCACCAGCCTATATGGGTCAATGGATTGATCCAGGATGCTATATCCCAAGTTTCACATAACTTTCCAGCTATCATTCAAACCCTCTGAAAGTGGATAGCTTGATTATTATTCTATCTGAGTTTAGGTTGCCAACCCTTGATGCTATATGGAGGGACTCTGATTTGGGATTGACATAAAACTGCTGTGAAAGGTTAATCACAGAAGGGCTGATCTCATTTGTTTACTAAATCACAATATCACTGAAGCAGTAAATATTGTGGGTGAAACCCTGTCTTCAAGGAAGTCAATGGCAAAGCACCCATTGACTTCAGCAGGGCCAGTATTTCACCCTATATGGGTGAATTAAATTTAGCGGCAAGATTATTTTTACAATGTTTTGAGTTAACACACAGGAAATAGCCCTGAAGCCCTGACAGAGGTTAGGACAATGACAGGTCTGAGGAAGCCTTTGGATTCTCATGACAAGCCTGTGACTCTTTCGCGCCCACACTGCTAGAATGACACTTTATGCTCTTTGAGGGAGTAGCTTGTTTAATGCAATTAGAGGGACTGGTAATGTTAGCTAATGATCTTTGTTATTTGCCCAAGAGCCAGGGATGGTGCTAATGGTATAGAATGTGCTGTATTTTAGCCTTTCCTTCCTCTTGTCTTGTCTTCTGATTCTAATATCCACCACTAACTTACTGGGCAACCTTGGGCAAGTTGTTTGACCCTCAATGTTTCAGAAGCCCCTCTGTACATTGGGGGTACTATGCTCTGAAGTGCTTTGAGAGCTATGGATGAAAAGTACCACATCATTGCAAAGGTTTAGTAGTACTGAGTCAGGTTTCTGCCGTGACATTCTGATGTCTTCCGAGGGCATTTCCCACTCAGTGCAGGTTTTCTCTCTCTCCCTATCTTGCCTGCAGTTCTGGAGGGTGGTGGTTTGATCTTGCAGAAGTGAATGAAACTATGTGGTGCTTAGGTTCCTGTTAAAGCATTACACAACAGCTTGGCAGGTGGGGGTGGAAGCAACATGAAGTGTCCAGTGTGTGTTTAAATATAACATGAAAAATCCCTGTTCAGGTCCCTCATCCCACTGCCCCCACACACTGCACATTTCTGTAGGAATTTGTAAGTTGTCCACATTATTTCTTGTTGTTTTCTAATTATATATGGGGGCCAGATTCTCCGACGGTGTGAATAGGCAAAGCCATACTCATTTAAACAGAGTTACACCAATTTATGTTAATTTAGCATCTTGCCCTATGTTACAATAATCCTTGCCAGATAGCTGAAAGAGGGGCATCTAGGAAAGTGTTTGTGTCACATATGGCATTGTCTGGGCCCACTTCCCTTCCATGGCTGGAGTCGCCTGTACTTTTTAGCTTAGTAGCATTGGGTCAGTTTGTAGTTGTTGTTGTTCTGGCTTGGGGAGTTGCCAAAGAGGAGAGTAATTCTCAGGCAGTAGGAAGGTAATGAACTGGCAGGAATTTCGAATGGCCCAAGGTGCTCGTGTTCATTTAGTACTGTTAAAGTCCCTATCACACTACAGTAGAACAAACACTACCAAGGAAAACAGTGTTAAAGGGAAGCATTCTTCTTGGATTCTTGCATTTTAATTCTTGCATTTTAAAATTTTCTTCCATGCCTGGAACTCTCTTCCTGATCCCCAATCTACCATTTTGTTCCTCTTTTGTTCAGCAAGGCCCTTCTCAGAAAAACCCACTTCCTCAAGGAGGCCTATAAACGCCAACCCTATTAACAAACTAGAAGGGCTAAAAACAAACACCATCCCTCCACAGCCCCAAAACTCTAGCCACAGATCATTCTCCTATGCAACCACATGACTGGACAGTCTTATCCTTCTCACTTACTCCTTGTGCATCCTCCTGTTTTTCTTCTCTTAACCAGAACTGAAAACCCTTCTAAAGGACAGGTCTCTGCCCTGTAGGTGATTTCTGGGTACCTGTCTCGCTCTGTCAATCTGTTTCTTCGCTTCCCCGGGTGGGTATTGTAGTTTTAAGAATGCTTGATACAGATGTTGTAGGTGTTTGTCTCTGTCTGAGGGATTGGAGGAAATAAAAATATTGCCTGAGGCTCAGCCTCTGTGCACACCCCTGATTTATACCCTTTTTGACATCATCACAGAGGCCAAGGACCGGATGGGTCTGGGGGCTGAATGCCCCTCCCCTTCAAAAGAAGGTCCTTTCCAGTTAGGGATGAGGCATAGTGGCAGATCAGTGTGAGAGAGGCTGCCCTGCTGCTGCCTAGGAGGTGTTCCTGCTTTGTGAACAAAAGCCTTTATTCTCTAGGGTTATCGGTTGAGTGCCTTTCAGAAACACTTAAATTCTTCTGATAAGAACAAATTATTTCTCAGCGCAGTGTTGTGTGCTTGGTACCAGTCTGTTCTCCAGAGCTTGGACAGGAGAGCCAACATTGTTCTTCGCAAACACAAAAGCTTTTAAGGAGAAAAACAAACCAAAACTTGCTTCCTCTGTTTATAAAGGCCAAAGAAATATTTTAAGGTCCTGCCAATTATTGTATGGTGCACCCTTTCTGGGACAGACATACTGTGCCTTTACAGGATCAGACTGCTGCAGACTGTGGATGAAAACTGAGCTGCAGACTTAATTATGAGGAGGCTGATTTTGACAATGAATATTTTGGTGAAATATTCAAAATGATGCAAACAGTCATTTCATGATATACCTGTTGGAGCTTAGGTGTCTTGTCTGCTTTCTGTACTCTATTGCAGAGAGGACAAGTCTGCCAGGAGCGTGACTCAATAGCCCTGCACACATCATGGAGCTCACTTGTGTTATTTTGCCACCATCAGCTTCTTCAAGAGCAATCTAGACCATTCCTGATTAGTGTGTCACACAGGAGGCCTTCTTATAAGGCTTGTTGCCAGTTGGCTTGAACTGTGATTCTGGTGCTGGTAACCATTTAGAGAGAAAGGAAATCCAGGCCCAGATGAACTCAATCATTGAGAACACTATAGTCTAGGAGCTGGCATCAAAGCACCTATCGAACTCCAGCTGGGCATCACTTTGAGTGGCAAAGAATTCTGATAAAAGGCAGTGGCTTTGAAATCCAATATAAGGCAGCCCGGGACAATAGCAGCATCTAAGCATAGCGACTGATCGTTAGAGGGCAAATGCCCCTGTAGCTATGCCTCTGGTCATGTCATCTGTAGGGACTGACTCTGACTTCTGGATCTAAAAGCATGAGTGTCTACTGTGTGAGCTAAAGAACCAGATACAATAGTTGGGAGGCAACAACAGAGCCATAAATCCTTTAAGTGGTCCAGCCACTAGTGGGGACAAAGACACAGTTGGCCAGCACGTTACACCCTCAGCAGAAGGTGAATGTGAAGCCAGTGTCCTGGCTGTCTTCTAGAAGCTCCTCTTCTGACCAGCATCACTTCTCCCTCCCTCAGTCCCCATGTGTATACACTGTATGTTTATGCTATCAAGGAGTCATTTGTCTGGCAGTCTGGAAGATATCCAAATTCTAAAGGTTAATATAATAAGAACAATTCTAAAGGGGCCTCTGGTCTGAATAGGTGGTGAGCTGCAAATGAGAGAGATTGATGTTTTGGTGGCATTCTATTAAAATTGTTGGCATCATAAGGACGATACATTGGTATCTGCTTGGATAAGGAGCAAGACTTTGATATTCTCCTGTGTATTTTTACACATACAGTATTGTCTGGCAGGAAAGCAAGCAACTTTCCATTGCATCTTTCACACTGTAAATTAGGGTGTCTTGGATTTTTTAGAGACAGCAGTTATATAAAATCCCCTTAAAACTAATGCAATGACGCATGCACATTGTTTCAGTGAATCTGCAGCACTTAAAAGTAGGGGGAAAAGTAACGCTGAATCCATCCTTAAACGGTGCTGGGCCTGAGTCTCATGTACAGTAGGGCCATTTAAACTACTCTGGCAATGTAAAGGAGCCTTAATGTGGGTGAAAATTTTGAAAGCACTTACACAATGAAATTTAGCAGGCAGGAATTTAATAGCAAGAAGTGTTGTTAAGTGAGGGGATTGGAACCTTCGCAGGCATCAAGCTATAGGCAGGACTTGATATTTCTACTGCAGCTGACCTAGGCTACAAAGTTGGTGCTGGTGGGAGGAAAAAAACAATTTGAAAGGGTTTGGATTCAAATATCCTGTGTTCGGCTCTCACTGCCTGTTCTCATAGACACTGACATCTGAACATGGGAGGAAGAGCGTTTTTCTCTCCAAGACTCCTTTGCTTTTCCTGATTTACACACCCATCCTCACATCACAGCCACTGTCTTTTTGCTGAGATCTGAACAGACCTTCCTTCATGAGGCCACTGGCACTGTTCTACCAAAGAAGCTGCTGTTCCGTGGTGCAAAGCTTCTCTTTCACAGCCCCAAGACCTGCTGGCCCAGGCAATACGAGGCCAAACCTGAAAATCAAGAGTTACAGTACACTCATCTTCAGTATGGCTGTGCAGAGCACTGCCACAAAGCTGCTGGGTTGGCCCAAGAGTACTGTTTGCTCCACTAAACTGAACAGGACCGATCCTTCTCCACTGAAGTCAAGGGGAGTTTTGCGATTCATGTTAATGGCAGCAGAAGCAGACGGGATGCATATATACAAGATAATTGCAGTCTGTATGAAAGCTGGTTTCCAAAACAGAATCAATTGAAAATGTGGCTTATTATTTCTACAACAGTAGAATCTAGAGGCTGCAGACAGGATTGGGACACCGTTGTGTTCTGTGCTGTACAATCCCATATAGGAATCTACATTTTAAAACAATCCGAAATGATTTTTTTCTGGACTTTTCCCTCATGTTTCTCTTCCACTTTAGTTTGTGAGAGGGGAGCAGCATTAAGGAACAGAAATAGCCAGGGTAAAGAATGTCGTGCTTAACTAAGAACAGAAAGATATCAAACAGAAAATAAATCAGATGAGAGGTTTTGCTGGGTAAAACCAGCTCTTCTCCACCTATGCATCAGTTTGGCTAGTTCCCCTTCACAACAGGAAGGGGCTTTAAATCACCGGTGAAGTAAGAAACAATGCTGAAAACGAAAGAACAAGCGAAATATACACTCCCATGTTCTCAAGGAATCAGACAGGATGAAATCACATTTTTAACACTGTAATTGTTAGCTTGTTTTCCTGTGAACAAATTCTGCAGCTACATTATGTCCCTGCAACCCCTGAATGTTTTATAAGCCAATCAAACAGAAGAATGAGATCCAGAGAAATAGGAAACATTGAGCTGATAAGTGGGTATTTAGCCATGCAGAGGGAGAGGACATGCTAATAGTCTTCAAGAAGGTCAACATTTAAAAAAATAGGGGCCTTAAGTTAGTTTAGGGTCCTAAATCTTTACTTAGATGCTAAAATAACAAGCCTGATCTTCAAAAGCTCCAAGGGAGCCTAACTTTAAACATTTGTTTCCTGAGGCCCAAGGCCCCTTGCAGTTCCAGCATGAGCTAAAATCACTCTGATATAAGTGGGAATTTTGACAGCGTAAGGGCTGCAGGATCAGGAAGGGAATGGAAATCTTCACTGTGGTCCCAGAAAGTATAACTAGATGAAACAAGCAAAGGAAATTTAGGGTGACTGCTGGAAAACAGTTCCTGATAAGGAGGCCTGGTAGAATGGGGGGTAGTCACCCAAGGGAACTGATGGAAATCTCATTGCTGGAATAATTCAAAACAGGACTCTGCAAAACACTAAGGAGTATTTTGTATTGGCAGCTACCCTTCACTGGCAGGGGCTTTTCAGCCTTAAACTTTTGTGAAACAAAGTGAGTTTGGTTAAAACAAAAGTCAGTGCTCCCCCTGCTGCCTTGGGTTCTGAGCTTGGATTGCTATATGGGAGCTTGGCTATGGTTCACTCAAGTTTGAAGAGTCTGCTGAGATCTTCAGATGGAAGGTGCTATTTGGGAGTCAGACAAAGGGAAGTGCCTCCACAGTTCTAGCAGCTCATGGTAAAATGATTTTCATTCATTTTGTTAGTTTAGGCTTTATTTCAATTTAGAGTATAAGCCCCTTGGGGCAGGGACTGTGTAGCAAGGGGGGTCCCCTCCCCCACGCTCCTGAGACAGGGCATAGGCTAGGAGCCCGGCAGCCCCAGGCAGAGGCCCGGCCGCCTATCCCCGCCCCCAGGAAGTCAAGGGGCGGGACCGGAAGTGCAAGGCCCCCTCGGCCTGTTCCCGCCCCCAGGAAGTCAGGGGGC
>NC_133774.1:123102661-123104586 GCF_003597395.2 Chelonoidis abingdonii
TTTTTTTTTTTTGTGAGCTCACAATATTTAGTGTTTTTTCTAAAATCCCCAGCACCTAAACTCAAGTGCTTCAATTTTTTATTTGTTTTTAAAAAGGTTCCTAGACTTACAGTGTACATTTTACATAGCAGCTGGAAGCATGCTTCCCAGCACAGAAACTAGCCAGCTTGAGCTAGTGTGCTAAAAATAGCAATGTAGCCATGGTGGTCTGAGCACCAGCATAGCAGATGCCTGAGTGCAATCACACCCGATCTCCTGGGTACGTACTCAGGATAGGGTTGCCAGGTGTCCAGTTTTTGACCAGAACGCCCCTTCAAAAAGGGGCCCTGGCGGCTCCAGTCAGCACCATTAAAGGTCCAGTTGGTGGTGCAGCGGGGCTAAGGCTGGCTTCCCCCAATTCCTGGAAGCGGTTGGTATGATACCACCCCGGGAAGGGCTGCAGGGGCAGTGCCTGTGGGTGGGGCAGCATGCAGAGTCTCCTGGCTGCACATATGCCTAGGAGCTGGAGAGACATGTCACTGCTTCCTGGGAGCTGCCTGAGGTAAGTGCTGCCCAGAGCCCACACCCAGAACCCCGTCTTGCACTCCAAACCCTTGTCCCAGCCTGAACTCCCTCCCACATCCCAAACCCTTCATCGACGACCCCATCCCAGAGTCCTCACCCCCAGCTGGAGCGCTCACCCCCCCCCACGCCAATCCCTTGCCCCAGCCCACTGAAAATGAGCTAGGGTGGGGGAGAGCAATTGATAGAAGGAGGAAGGGAGGATGGAGTGAGTGGGGGCAGGAGAAAGGTGTTTGGTCTTCTGCAATCAGAAAGTTGGCCACCCTAACTCAGATGGCTCTCTCAACTGCCACCCAGGCTGCTGCAGCCACACTGTTGTTGTCATGCTGCAGAGCTAGTGTGTGTCTGGTGTCTACTACTGCTAGGAAGCACATTTGCAGCTGCAGTGTAGACATGCTCTATGATTGCAGAAAAAAACTTGAAAATGTAACCTCAGTGCTTCCTAAAGGCTCTAAAAACAGAATGTAAATTAAATAAAAAACCCAAAAGATTGTTTTAAACCTCATAAATGTTTTGAGGCCTGACTCATGATTTTTGAACACTTGGGATTATAAATACTGGAACAATTGCAGCAAAATATCATCCCATGCATTTTTAACGGTGCAGTCTGCTCTTATACTGCTACCGCCAGCCTGCTACTTATACACAGGACAGCCACCCTCCAAAGTGTTCTCTGGCCTCAATGCCATTTACTGTTCTCTTCTGGGTTTCACTGTTTTTCTCTCAGCAAGTTTCAAACTGTGGGTTGGGACCCCAAGTGGGTCAGTTTTAATGGGCATTGCCAGGGCTGGTTTTAGACTTGCTGGGGCCCGGGGCCAAAGCCCACTCCAAAGTTGAAGTGCGACAGCTTCAGCCCTGGGTGGCAGGGCTCAGGCTACAGGCCACCCACCCTGAGTTGAAGCCCTCGGGCTTTGGCCTCCCCCCTGGGGTTGTGTGGCTTGGGCGGGCACAGGTTCAGTCCCTCTGCCTGGGGTCGTGTAGTATTTTTTGTTGTCAGAAGGGGGTCACGGCACAATGAAGTTTGAGAACCGCTCTGGCCTATCCACTAGTCGTCAGGACTGGCTAGAGATGTTGAACTGAGTCTCTAACTGGTCCTTTCCCTGCATCTCACTTTGTGGGCAGCCGGTTCCTTACGCTATTGTAAACCTAGCAAACCAGGTACATTGGGGATAATTGTGAAGTCTGGTACATGTAAAGGGCTTAAAGAGAAATAGGGCAACAAGAGGCATTATTTCCCCAGTGTTTCATGTTCTTTGTTCTACAAATGGCTTTCATTGGTGAATCAGACTTTCTGACCGCTTATCGGCGACAGCCGCTATGGGCCCCGGGCTGTGACGCACAGTGGAGTGGGAGGGCCTGCGTTC
>NC_133774.1:123129750-123186440 GCF_003597395.2 Chelonoidis abingdonii
CCCCTTAAGGGTGGCAGACTCCCCCCTTCCTTTACTGAACTTGCTCGCCTCCGGAGCCTCTAGACTGCTGGTAGCTCTGCCCGGCCCCCAAAGGGCCGGAGCCTCTAGACTGCTGGTAGCTCTGCCTGGCCCCCAAAGGGCCGGAGCCCCTAACCTGTTTGTTCGCTGTCCCGCCCTACCTGAGGGCTTGGACTACAGACTTCATTCGCTCAGCCTCTGCGACCCAGAGCTGAGCCCAGGCCAAGGCCATTACAGACTGCTTCTTGGTTTAGCACAAGGGGGTCTGGGCCATGACAAGGGCTTGTAGGCACTACCGCAGTACAAACAATAAATAATAATGAGAGGAAAATGTGTGTGTTGATCTCAAACCTATACAATGCAAAAGAGACACTGTATCGTGGAAGGTGTATAGATGAGGATTTTCAGATGAAATAAATGACTACAAAATGCCTGCCTGTCATCTGGTTCGTAATAATGTATCTAGACAATGTCCAGAGAACAAGTGTAGTATTTAATAAAACTGGATGTGCTATACAGCCATGTTCAAAGAACTGTTTCCTTTCATTCCACTGGGCTGCTAAAGTTAGCATAACTAGCATTGTCACTTTCTTTATGAGACCGTCCTGTATTGGGAAGCGTCAGGTTGGCACCAGCTGTGCTGTCACATGGCTGTGTTTTGGTTGTTTTTTGAAATTTTTTGATGTCAAACTTTCCAGAACTGTCTCTTGACTTTCCTTGCAGCAGAGCACACACTCATTAGGGTTCTTACCTTTCCCAGAGGCTCAGATCTCTGGAAGGGTTCATTGGCATAACTCTAGTGACGTCTGTACATCTGCGCTGCTTTGCAGCTGATGAGGAGCTGGCCCATTAGTTTTGCCTGCTGTTTGAGGTGCACAGAAGTGGCTTTTTGCTAATACAGATGCCTATGTGCTCGTAGAGATCAAGATTGAGGCTTCTTTGGAAATTTGGTCTTTCGGGGGTTAATTTGAAGTGATAAGTGAAGCAGAAAATCTCAAAGCAATTTATAGACATTAAGTTATCAAACCTTACAGTGACCTCATCAGGGAGGTAAATTATAATTATCCCTCTTTTGCATAACAGGATATAGACACATAGAGAGATTGTGATAGTGGTTTGCCTGAGGCACCTCAGAAAGTCTGTTGCAGACCTAGGAGAAGTACCCAGATCTTCTGATGTATAACTCTGTGCCTCAACTACAGGGCCATCTTTCCTCTCAAATGCAATACAGTCTGAAGGCAAAATAATAGAAATAAGCTACTTTGCTACAGTAGCTATTGTTTCTTTTCCCCAAATGTGGGGCCCTTCTCCCTCCCTTTTCACTTCATAGCATACATGTACTCAGAGAATCTTTCTAATTTCAAGAGAACCACACTCTGGACTTAATGTCAGTAGATTGCATTGTAGGGAATATCTGGCACCAAAGAGAGAGATTAGTTTTTGACATTGGCTTTCTTTGGCTTAGATAAAATGCAGCAAAGGCTAAAGAATTAACAAGTTGGCTGTCATCTTCTAAGTTGTTAAATGATGATTGTTATTGATTCTCTTTCTTCTTCATGTCAGCTCTGGCCACAAAAAAAAAAAAAATGTTAATCAAGACATAGAGTATTTGTGGCTGAATCGCTTCTTCTAGTGCGTGGCTTGCATCCATTTTAGGACCTCTGAGGATGTCCTAAAATGGATACTTGAGGGGTTCCTCACCCTTGACCTCCATGTCCTAAATTAATGAGTTGAGCAAGTGTTGCTGCTGGTAGTGCTGATCACTGCTACTTATAATCAAGCATTCCAAAGGATTTGCATGGTAAGACTCTGTTTTGCACAGCAGGGCAGTTTCCTCGTGAATTTCTGCATAATTTGGTGTTGAGTGACTGCCTCTCCATAAGGAGGTTTTTATGGTCTGTAATCTTGACACAACCAACTATTGTACCAAACATCCTGGAGGGGAAGAACTTGATGAAGGGGGGTGTGTGTGTGTGTGTGTCGGAAGGGGCCTATACAAGGTTTCACAATCAGAGATTTTTTCAGTCCAGACCGGGTACCATATAGGTCGATGTAGGCTGATCTCCTTCCACATTCACCACTAGAATTTATTTAACCTTTTTATTATGACCTTGGCACAAAAGCGTAATGTGCGTTAATAAAGTTTGTCGGTATGCACAACACAAGCTGGGGGTTTGCTAACCAGAGAAGGACCTGTGATACAATACAGGAAGATCTGGACCGTACCTTGTAACTGGCAGTTCAGTAATACTATTAGGATGAATTTAATAGTGAAAGTGCAGGTCATGCACTTAGGAGTTCTATAATAGATATTTTTAGCTATACATGGACACATCAGTTGAAGACAACAGAGGAGGAGAAGGACCTTGGCATAGTGGTTGATCCCAAGATGGACTATGAGCCACCATGTGAATCGTTGGCCGTTAAAAGCAATTGCAGTTTTAGGATTGCATCAGGCGAGGCATTCCAGCAAAGATAATGAGGTGTTAGTACGATTATATATGCACCTGGTGGACTCTATCTGGCGTACTGTGTTGCAGTTCTGGTTCCATGTTCAAGCAGGATGAATTGCAACGGGAAGTTGCAGACGGGCTACTAGGATGATCCTGAGGATGTAAAACCTGCCTTATGAAAGGCGATTCAGAGAGCTATGGTTTGTTTTCGCTTAGTCAGAAGAAGAAGGCTGCGTGGGATATGCTTTTGCTCTTTATAAATATATTCAGGGATTATCTTAGGGAGGGAAGGCATTTATTTAAGCTCTGAGTACCAATGTTAAGACACTAAGAAATAATGGGTCGAACTGGACATTAGGAAGTTTAGACTTGAAAATTAGACGTAATGGTTTCTCTAACCATTAGAGTGAGTGAAGTTCTTGGAACAGCCTTAAGGGGGTCGTTGGTAGTGGGGGCAAAAGAACTTATCTGGGCTTTAAGACTAGCTTGATAGTTTATGGAAGGATGGTATGATTTGATGTTTAATTTTTGGCAATTGATCTATTGGGACTATGCAGCGGATTACAGTCTGCCCAATGGTCTGGTGATGGATTTGGATGGGTGGGGACCTGAGTTACTGCTAGGATTCTTTCGGCGAGGTGCTTTGGCTGTGATCCTGAGGTCTTGTCCCACATGCTCAGGGTTTAGTGATCACCATTATTTTTGGGGTCGGGCAAGGAATTTTCTCTGGGGGGCAGCTTTGGCAGAGGCCTCCCGAGGTTGTCACCGTTCCTCGTGCCGCGTGGGGCATGGGAGTCCTTGCTGGTGGATTCTTCTGCTCAGCTTGAGGTCTTCAAACACATTTGAGACTTCGATATCATATAGGTAGGGGTTTTGTTATAGAAGTGGAATGGTTAGGGTTTTGGCCTGCTTTTGTGCAGGGAGGTCAGATAGATATCTATTGGTCCCTTCTGGACCTATGAGTTCTACTTTCATCAGTTACCCCTGTTATGAATCCAGTCCCTTGTGTTCTTCACTAAATTACCATTCCTGGGAATGGCATCCACTCGTTGATCTGGTAGAACGAGATGCGCTCGAATTTTCCCTTGTGTAGTTTGTTGGCTAATGGCTTCCCCTCACTGTTAATTTGTAATGTGTCTTAATTTGAATTTGTCTGGGTTGCAAACTTCCAACCTCTGCTTCTTGGATCTGCTGTTCTGCTGCCTTTTGTACCCGTAAGTATGTCTGCATGAATAGTCTACGCACCGGTTAATCAAAGTGCCACAGACAATTTCTTTGTTGATAGCAAAGCGATGGGCGTCTGTCATTTCTTCTCACTGTAAGGAATTTTCTCCAGCCTTAAAAAAATTGTTGTGGCTGTTTTTGAGCGCGCGTTTTGCCAGTTTTTCAGCTCTTTTTAAAAACTGTGACCACTAATGATCAGTTTTCCGAGTGTTCGTCTTTACCCGTTCCGTAAACAGGAGGTATCACTCTCCTGCTCTAACGCTTACTCCTGTTTACAATGCCCGGGTCAATGTAGGCCCTCTGGCAGAGCTTTGCACGTGGGAGCTCATGTTCCATTGCTGTCCGCTTCATTTAAGTTATTGGATAATGGGAGTGGGAGGTTCGCTTATACAGGATTTGCAGATGACATTGAGAGGAGTGGAATTTACAGCACATTGGTTACAGGATGTAGAATTCGATGACTTGATACATTGGAGAATTGGTCTGACCGCAACAAAATGAAACTGAGTAAAGAGAAAGTGCAAGTCTACGACTTAGAGAGGGAAAAGATCAATGCACAAAAGTACAAGAATGGGAGTCTAGAGATGGCTAGGGCAGCAGTGTCAGCAGAAAAGATCTGGGGGTTGTAGGGATCACAAAATGAATATGAGTAACAATGTGATGCCAGTGGCAAATAAGCCATTATTTTTCTGGGTTGCATTAATAGCGGAGTGTCTATGTGTAAGACATGGGAGAGTAATTGTCCTCGGGTTCTGCAGCTGGAGTATTGTGACCTGTTTTGAGTGCCAAACTTTAGGAAACATGCATAAACTGGAGAGAGTCCAGAGGAAAGCAACAAAAATGATCAAAGATTTAGAAACTCTGACCTCTGAGGAAAGGTTTAAAAACCTGGGCATGTTTACAGTGAGAAAAGACTGAAAGGGGACTTGATAACAGCCTTCGAACATGTTAATTGTTCTCTGTCTGCTTATGGTAGGACAAGAAGTAATGGTCTTTATCAGCAGCAAGGGAGATTCGGTTAGATGTTAGGAAAAATATTCCTACTATAAAGATAGTTAAGCTCTGGAATAGGTTACTAAGGGGGGTTGTGGAATCCCTGTCACTGGAGGTTTAAGAAGAGGTTAGATAAACACCTATCAGGGGTGGCATAGGTTTACTTGGCCTTGCCTCAGCGCAGAGGCTGGACTAGATGGCTTCTCAAGGACCCTTCCAATCCTACATTTCTGTGATTCATGTTGAAACATTGGACACATCAGTCCAATTAACTGTCAGCCTGCTCCTTCCTTTGAGTCATGAGAGTGACTTCCACTGACCACAAACGCTGTTTCTTAATCTATGCCCTTCTTGGCTCCTCTCTGTTGTCCGGTACTTGACTCAACTTCCTGTGTCACCGTGAGCAAGTCACTTAGCCTCTTTGTGTCTCAGTTCTCAATCTGTAAAAACAGGGCTAATAGTGCTTTCCTATCTCACTGGAGTGTGGTGAGGATAAATACATTACAGATTGTGAAGTGCTTTGAGATCTGGCATTGAAAAGTGCCATCTAAGAGCTAGGTATAACTAATTCCTAACAGACTTAAGCTAAATCAAAATAAATGTGTCCCCAGAGTCTTTAAAAACCCTTTAGTTAAGCCAGTGCAATTTAGGTGTAGGCAAGCCATTAAGCCCAAATCCACAAGTGTTTTGGCTCCTAGCTTCTATTGACTTCAGTGACAGTTAGGAACTTAAATATCTTTGTGGATGTGGGTCTTTGTACAATAATTGTGTGAGCTTTACTCTCCCCCATCTCAGACTATGGATACATCCAGATCCCTCTTCAGCAAAGCATTACGCATGCGCTTAGCTTGAAGTCAATGGGATGTAAGCTCATCCTTGAAGGGAGGCACTTGCTTAAGTGCTCTGCCGTATCTGAGCCCAAATGTTGCAATTCCTCCTCACTTGTTTAAATTATAAAAAACACAAATATCTATAGAATGAAATTAGAACAGCTCCATGGGGAGGCTCTGACATCTTCTGTCTGTATTGAATGCGTGTCTTTGAACATGCACTGTTGCAGAAAATACTGAGTGAGTGTCTAGGAGTAGCTCTCGAAACCACACGTGTGCTGGAGTGGGAGTATGTTGTACCATGCTGAGATAGTCCTAATGACAACATTAAATGTTGAGCAAAAGTACCAAGAGTGATGTAGGGAAAAGAGGTGACAGGGAAAGGAAAATGCTGAAGAAAGTGGTGAATAGTTCAAAGAAAGTTAATTCCTTAGTTCACACTGGCCTCTACGTGCATGTGTCAGCAAACCACTGGGCTGAGCTCTGCCACAGGAGGCCCCACTGGAGTCAAGCCCGCAAAGGTGAATAGCATGTAGCTCTTTACAGATTGTTTGGTTTCATCCGGAGGGGAAATGTTACTGAAATGTTGATGTCAACAGTGCTTTACAGACCAGAGTGGTGAGGATTCAGCCATCGGTGTAACCCTGAGAGTCAGCCAGATACAGTGTGCAGATGGATTTGAACTCACACAGCTTTCTAAGAATTAGGCAGACCCTTCCGCCCACCAATTCCTAGCTGCCATTGTCTTCAGAGGTACCATGGCCAGGCTGTGCCAGCCTGCTCCCAGGGCCAGACCCAATCCTGAAGTCCTGGGGAAGAGCAGGCTCCTCACTCTCTACACTGGCCCTAGCACCTAAGCAGGTTGGAATGTGCTTCAGTGAGTGCTGACGGGTCAGTGTTTGTACAGCACCTAGCACAATGGGGTCCTGGTACATGACTGAGGCTCCTAGACACTATAATACAAATAATAATAATATGATGGAGAAGTAGCTGGATCCTGGCATTTGAGGGTCTGTTGGTTTTTAATGGTATGGGAAAAGGAAGAGTCATATTAACTTAAACCACACTCTTTTCTGTGGGAGGACTGCAATGCAGAGTAGACCTTAGCTGCTTTGCCTAATGTTCCTGCTTCAACCACTGCTCTTGCTTCCTGCAGCAGAAGTGAACCTCAGGGGCTATTTCTCAGTAGCTCTATTCCTGTATTTGGGGCAGGGATGGAGGGAAAGGAAGTGGCGCTAGCGCCTTTAAGCCATCCTTATGCTCTCTATGAACTGGGGCCATGCAGCAGCCTTCCTGGCCCAGGTGTAATTTAGAGCAGCCTCAATGCTTCTCTAACTTGCACTCAGCTTCCCAGGGCCTTCTATGGGAAGTGGATACTAGCTATAGTGCAGTGCCAGCACTGCCAGATCTCATGATTTTAGCATGACTCTCATGATAGTTGGTGTTCTTCTTAAAGCCGCAACTCCTAGAATCATGTGATAACATCGAATCTCAGTGTTCATTTTAGAAAAGTCACTTTCTAGCCTACATGACTGTAATGAGAAGCTTAAAAACATGACGAGAGGGCACCCTAAGGCCCAGGAACCAGAATGCAAAGAAAAAAACTCAAAATATTTTCAGACTCTCATGAACTGTAAGCCAGTCTCACGATTTTGGGAGGCCTGACTCCTGATCTGTGAAGGCTTGGAGTTGGATGATACTGAGCGCAGTTTGGTCATGCCCCTGACACATCAAATCCACCTCTTAGGACAGGAGTGGGAGCAGGGCCATCACAGGGCCCTTACACCAGTTCCACACCCACTGCAGAGGCTCGCTGTTCAAGGGGTACATTGACAGCTCCCCTTCCAGTGCTCCTTTACAATGCCAGAGCAGCATAAAGGGGTCTTAGTGTAATTGAGAATCAGGCACTCAATTTATTTTCCCTTCCTGAATAGATATTTAGTCTTGACAAGGCACAGAAAAGAGTTCAGTGAAATTCCTGGATTTTTTTAAGCAGATTTTTTTTCTAATTGCAGTTATCCGGCTTGCTAATAAATCCTGGCATTCCAGAAATCATAGAATATCAGGGTTGGAAGGGACCTCAGGAGGTCATCTAGTCCAACTCCCTGCTCAAGGAGGACCAATCCCCAACTAAATCATCCCAGACAGAGCTTTGTCAAGCCTGACCTTAAAAATCTCTAAGGAAGAAGATTCCACCACCTCCCTAGTAACCCATTCCAGTGCTTCACCACCCTCCTAGTGCAACAATTTTTCCTAATATGCAATCTAAACCTCCCCCACTGCAACTTGAGACCATTACTCCTTGTTCTGTCATCTGGTACCACTGAGAACAGTCTAGATCCATCCTCTTTGGAACCCCCTTTCAGGTAGTTGAAAAGCAGTGCTTTATGGAGACCAATCCACTTATTTCTTCTCTGCGACTAAATACCCAGTCCCATCAGCCTCTCTCATATCTATGGCCAGGCCCCTCAATCATTTTTTGTTGGCCACTTTTGCTGGACTTCTGTCCAATGTTTCCACATCCTTCTGTAGTTGGGCCAAACTGGGACACCAGACTCTAGATGAGGCCTCGACAAATGCGAATAGAGTGGATATCTATGTTACCTCAGATTTAGTGGCATGCAGTCTACTCTAATACAGCAAATAAAGGTCGTTAGCCTTCCGTGCAAGCAAAGGGACACCATGTTTGAGCTCATATCCAGCTTCTCGTCACTGTAACCCCTACGTCCTTTTCTGGAGAACTGAAACCTGCCTAGCCTTCAGTCCTAGTCGTAGCATGCATGAGTTCTTCGTCCTAAGGCAGACTCTGCACTTGTCCTGTTGAACTTCATCAGATTTCTTTTGGCCCAATCCTCAATTTGTGTAGGTCCTCTGTATCCTATCCCTACCTTCCAGCGTATCTACCACTCCTCCACTTTGGCATCTGACAAACTTGTTGAGGGTGCAATCCACTCCATCCTCCAGATCATTATATTAGCCTTGTCAAAAGACCACCTAACAAAACAGGTCCTGATGGAGTGGAAATAGAGAACAAGGTCAGAGGTTTTGTCTTACTGTATTTCCACTCTTACTGGAACAAGCCTCTGTAGGTGCAGCAGAGAGAGGTGGCTGCATGACAGCCCTCCGCCAAGTAGTATGGATTACAAAAGAGGATGATTGTGCTGGACAAGTGATGCTGGATAGTTCCAGTAGTATTACTTAATAAGTGCGCATAGTTAAATCATTTGTCTTGTGTCTTGTCATTCTTCCTGTCCTTTCTTTTTTATTCTGCATGTGCACAAATACTTGACAAAACACAAGTTATTTAATAACAAACATAACAGAGTCTGAGTAATATGGTAACAACCCCAATTAATGGAGTGGCAGAATCCAATTCACCATTCTCTTCTCTTCCTTTAATCTACCACACTGCATTCGGATTCTGTTCCAGTAATATTGTAACCGTTGCCGTCCAGAAAGCACATAGCACTCATGCTTTATTTTGATACTTCCATAGAATTCTATTCATTCTCATCGGCTCTCACAGCAATGGTAGCATTCACTAGCCCTTTCAACACACATCCAGGAGGCAGGTAGCATCCTCCTCAATGTCACAGTTAGGGAAATGGAGGCAGAGAGAGGTCAAATGACTTCCTGAGGTCACACAATCTCTGAGTAGCAGAGATGGAAATAGAACCTAGTTCTGGTGACTCCCAGACTGTGGTTTAATCACATAAACAATTTCCTACATTTTCCTATTGAAAATGACTTTGGCCTGGTTTCTCCACTGTCTTGCCCATGCATGGTCATTGACTACAAGTGAGTGTAAAGCGTTACGAGCTGAGTCAGAAGTAGAGGTGTGCATGTGGTGTCGAACTGATCAGGATAGTGAGTATTTACGTGCATGTTGCACTGGTGGAACAGACAAACAAAGGTGCAGGGCAATGGATTCGACGTGCCGAGCCAGGGTGCTTTATTTGCTCTTGCTGACTTTCAGTGCACTCTCCCTCTCCTGTAGGAAGAGAATGTCTCTCTTTTTAAATAGGAACTCTATGTCCACTCAGTGGCGACTCTCTCCCTGCAGCGCAAGAACTCCTCAGCGGACAGGTGGGCTTGTCAAGAGGCTCCAAGGCTAGAGGAAGGTTAGAGTTCAGGTAGGTTAATTGCCATACTGGATCAGACCTGAGGTCATCTGGTCTATAGCATTCTGTCTGACAGTGGCCAGGACCATGTGCACTAGAGAAGGGTAAGAACTCCATAGTAGCAGCTTTCATCCTGGTCTCTAATAGTTAGAGATTGGCTTAAGTCCAGAACACCCGGAGTGGGAGCTAGCATCCATCCCATCTTTCCCTTGGGCCTCCCTAAGTGATATTTTGGAGAAGGGGTGGGGGGCTCATATAGCAGATTTGCACAGGCCTCCGAACTCTGAAAGGCAGATGCAAACATTAGTCTCATAGTAATTACACGAGGCAAATTCTGAAGGGGAACTCTCACGGCTGCTAATGGGAATTACTTAAAGTAAGGACAGAGGCAGAGAGGATTGTCCTGGGTTTTGGGCCTGTATAATTTTTTTTTTTTTCTATTTTTTTTTTAATTCCAAAGCTCCATATTAAACATGGAAATTCTCATTTTGCTGCAAGGACCTTCAACCTTTAGAACAATGCCACTGCAGCAATCAGATAGTTAACTCCTTGCATCCTTTCCAACAGAACTTTATTCCTTTTTAAAACAGGCATATAAGTATAGCTCCTTGAAAACAGGATTGGGAGAGTGGGAGAACCACAAAGGGATGTTTTAGTTCAGAGAAGCATCATCCAAAAGTTTAGGTGCTTATCTAAGTGGCACTGAAATAAGACTGCAAATCTCACAATTATCTGTGAGATTCCCCCCTGCCCTTCCCCGGTTCTGGCTTGATTGGAACTACTGTGACACAAGCTTTTCTTCCCTTATATTGATACTGGTATTTACAGATGTGGTCCTTGAAGAATCCAGGAAGTGGAGAAGCATATGAAAGTAGGATGAAAAATAGTTAAATGAGAAGATTGTAAGTGGGGTCCTAGTTCATGAATGGGGCTTCTAGGAACTACTGTAACAAATAAATAATAAAACAATGAGTATTTTTATAGTTTTCAAAATGAGATTTGATTTTAAGTGTAGGGGAAGATTCAGATCAGTCTGTATTTTAGCCAAATCACTTTGCCCATCCTTACATGTTACCTATTGAAAGACTCATGCACTTCTCAATATTTTGTGGGTTTGGTTTACATGTTAGATTTCCCCATTTTGCTCCAGATGCAAAGCATATTTCCAGCTGTTGGAAAGTGACTGGTGTTTGTTTACTATCAGCTTTGCCACCCCACTTTGAAATCGTCCTCAGTTTCCATTGACAGGAAGATGAGCTTTTAATAGTTAAATACATGCCTAAATTCAAGGTAGATCAATGTGTTTGCTGCCAAAGCCACCTGTGCCCCAGTTGAGGGTTAACACAACTATGTTGCAAATTGTGTGACTGGCTGACTACTTGGTACACAGAGTAATCTGCAGGCTTCATTAATGGTGTGTCTACACTTCTCGCTGGAAGGTGTAATTTCCAGCTTGAGGAGACAAATGCCAAGACTCAGGGTAGCTAATTCCGGTTGTTGCTCTTGTAGCCATGGTTACACTCCATGGGCTTGTCTGCACTAATAGTGCTGCACTGGTGCTGCTGTAGTGCTTAGTGAAGATGCTACCTATGCTGAGGGGAAAGCTTCACCTCCCCAAGCACAGGGGCGGGTTAAGATTTATTGCGGCCCTGGGAACAAAGAACATTCTGGGCCATGATAAGAGCTACCCAGGCAGCCTGGGTCATTGTGGGAGTCATGGACCCTCCACTTGCCCTGGGTGGCATGCCCTGGGAGGAAGGGAATGGGTCAGAGGCTGGTCTCGTGCCCCCCATTCCCTCACACAGAGCAGGAGGTGGATCTGGGGCTCCCCACAGTGGCCCGGGCTTCCTGGGTGGTTCTTAGCACAACCTAGGGTGACTACACGATCCATTTTGGCTGGGACAGTCCCCTTTTTAAGCCTTGCTTTGGACATCCTGACCTTTTTGGTGAGACTAGGCATTAGTCCAATTTTGCAAAAAAAGGGTTGTGGGGTGGTGGGGCTCAGGCCAGCTCTGAATGGGGAGTTGGAGGTGGGGGGGAAAGAGAGGCTCTGGCCAGCTCCACGTGTTTGCATGGGGGGTGACCCTCAGGCCAGCTCTGTGTGGAGGGAAGGGAGGAATATGGTCACCCTACCACAGCCGGGTTCCGGCTTCTGGCTTGGCCATGGGACAGGGCCTCAGACGGAAGAGGAGCAGGGCATGGGGCCCCAGTGGAAGAGAGGAGGAGCAGGGGGCAGGATCACAGTTCTGGCACTCCTACGGGGGCCCCTGAATTGGCTGGTTAATCCACCACTGCTGAAGAGGGAGTAGCTGTATCGACAGGTGAAGCCCTCCTACCAACATCGCAATGTCTCCATGAGGAGTTAGGTCAGTATAACTATCACACTCAGGGGTGTGGATACAGTAGTTATCCCGACATAGCTTGACACTGTAGACCAAGCCTCTATTTAATGGGCTTGCTTGATTAGAGCAAGCGTGGGTACGTCTCCTCGAGCTGGGAATTGCACCTCCATCTTGAAGTCTGGACATACCCTAAAATCAACAGCCATTACATGGGCCCAGATGTGTGTAACAAAAGGCTCCTGAGTCTTCTGTTCACAAAAAGTTAATGTCCAACTCCTTCCCGCTGCTTCTTTTCTGCGCTGCTGTTGCATTCTGCAGAGAGCGCAATCATTCCTATTCAGGATGTGCAGTTTTACTCACTTATCTTGTTCTTTCAACATCAAGTGATTATGGGAACTGGGAAACCAGCACTGCTGACTACCCTGGGGATGGAATGTTTCAATTCATACAGCAAATGAGGAACTTTCAGCCTTCATGATAGGCACTTAAAACATGACCTGTACTTCTGCCCCTGCAAAAGGTACAACCTAGCCTGTTCTATTCCTTTTTGTTAAATTTTAAAGTAAACTAGTATTGGACACTGTTCCTCTATAACATCTACTCCAATGTATATAGACACAGACTAACAACAGCCAGGCTCTGAGAGGACATTGGCAACAGTGCCTGAGAGTCAGAGTTTTTAGGTATTCAGTGCCTAATGATGTTGGTAGGCATCAAGTGGGGTTTTCAAAAGTGCCTGGCACCTAACTCTCTTTGAAGTCAGTGGGAACTGGGCACCTAGCGTGCTTGCATGCTTTTAAAAATCCCCCTTGGTGCCTATCTACATCTTTAGGCACTTAAATATCGTGAAAATACAGACCTTAGACACTTCTGACTCCTTGAATCCAGAACACTCCGGCTGTGACTTCATGCTGCATATTTTAACTTAAATGTTCTTACCCCTTGCTCCACATACACACTGATTGACAAGCTGTACTGAAAATGTGCACAACTTTTGCAGAAATTGGGAAAAAGAAGAGATTCTCATAATACCTGATATCTGATTTTGCTTTATTGGCTATAAGATGTAGCACAATGCAGATGGATCAGATGGTTAAAACTGGATCCTAGCCATAAAACCACTAGTACAAATGGGAGACTTTGCCAAGGAAAGAGTCTGTACAGAAAGAACAGTAATTATCAGGTTGTCAGTGTTACCAACACTCATGATTTTATTGCCTGTCTTGCAATATTTGGTGTTTTTTCTCAGAAGCCCTAGCTCCTAGAATCGTGTTATTTCATGAGAATCTCAGCGTCATTTAAAAAAAAAGTGTCTAGCTTTCGTGGTTATTGAGAGAAGATTGAAAATGTGACTCGAGTCTGATCTAAAGCTTCAAAACCAGAAGGCAAATAAAAAGAACCCAACATTTATATATATATTTACATCTCAGGGTTTTAAAACCCTCATAATATTTTGGGGCCTCATGTGTGATTTTCGAATGCTTGGGGTTGACATGACTGGATAATATATTTATTATTAGTAGTAGTTTTATTATTTTTTTATTTGTATTGCTGTATAATAAAGGAAGGAAAGAAGAGTGATTGGCTGATGAGAGCCAAAATAACATTAAGCAGAGATACACACTGCAGGCTGGCTAAACAACAGAGGAGGAGGAAGAGTTCCTGATAGCGCTGGACCAAGTGATATGTGAAGTGGATTATTTGAGCAGATCTCAAAGGACACATGGACAACTGCCAGGGAGGAGAAGGCTTTGGAATCAGAAATAAAGCTGGTGAGGATAACTTACAATTAGCCAGAGCCCATGGGCTGATTGTTGCCTTTACATGCTTTGTAAAGAGGGAGGAGCACTTAATTACATACAAGAGCCATGCCAGCAGGTCCTTGATTGACTAACTCCTGACAAGAAGAAGAGATCTAAAAAATGTGAGAGACTGTAAAGTGATTTCTGGGATAGCACAGAGATCATTTGTAATGGACTTTTGGGTAAAAAGGGGTTAGTGGGGACAAAAGATGTGTTGTGGAACAAAAGAGAAAGTGGTGAAGGCCTGCAGCTAGGGAAGTTAGTCTGACATTTAAGGATGAAGTTCTATGGAGGTTGGATAACAACCAAACCAACCACAAGGACAGCAATCAAGTATCAGAGGGGTAGCCATGTCAATCTGGATCTGTAAAAGCAGCAAAGAATCCTGTGACACCTTATAGACTAACAGACGTTTTGGAGCATGAGCTTTTGAGGGTGAATACCCACTTCCAGCTAGTCTCTCTCCCCACTTCCTTCCTGCACCCTTTGTTATCAGCCTTGAGTGATGGGCTAATTGGCTCTTTATCTCCGCCAGGTCCCCCACATGATTAGATAATTAACTTCCATTACCCCCGTCAGCCTTTCTTGCGGGGGAGAGGATCAGGGACTAACAGGGACCAGGGACTAATCAGAGTGCAGGCTTCACTGCGCTGAATTCCAGCACTCTTCACACTTACAAAGATGGGCTCGGTGTCCGAAACGGGGGGCGATACACTGAATAATGGAGCGACTAATTCTATTCTACTGGTTCCCCGAGAAGCGGCCTGAAGGAGCGCCAGCAGTGGCCTCTCTTAGGTATGAACATCTATGATTATTCGTAGTGCCCTAGGCGCATGTGGTGCCGCCACAACATGCAAGAAGCCAGGGTCCCCAGCCGGAGCTCACTATCTAATCAGCCCAGTACAGTCTGCACCTCTGGGAAAAGTGGAGCAGTCGCATTGGAGGGTGTTGCCACAATCTGTAATTTGAATGCGAGGGACAGGCTCGAGGCCAGCGGCTCCTTTCCTCTTTTGGGATCGCTTTAAGTGTCCCGCTCCCTCTGCTGCACCTCTTCGCGGCACCTGCAACGTGGCTCCAAGTCTGCACACGCTAATAGCTGTCTGACCACTGATGCAATGCACCTAGCAGGCTTGCGTTGCTTGGGCACAGGAATGCTTTTGTGCTGTGACAGACAAGTACAAAAACCAGCTGCGGAATGTTAGTTCAGCCTAGAGAAGCTAGTGATATAGCAGCCTGTCAGTCACACAGAGCTTCCCTTACAGATCCATGAAGGGGCAGGACCTGGAGGGAAGCAGGGTAGGGAGACTTATGCTCTGGATGAACGAACAGGCTGTGGGACCTGGGCCCAGATCTTATTTACCCCCTTCCTGCACATGGACAGCAATAGTCTGGGCGAAAAGTGGGGCTTTATATCATCTGTGCAATCCTCTCTGTTCTGGCGCTACCCCAAGAGCCTGCCTGTCCTCCTCTATAAAGTTAGAAACAGCCTCAAGCTTTCCAAGGTCCAGCTGCAGTTCTGCTCCACTGTATTGCAGAGCTAGATGCCGAATGCTGGTAACTTTAACAAGTAGAACTTTATTATAACCCTCTGCGTGCTCTGTCCAGGTAGCAGAATTGCTGTCCACCAGTTCTATTTCCTGGTTGCCTTCAATAACAGTCCCTCCAGAGCACATGGCCGCCTCAAGATTCATGTTCCTCCAATCACTTGAACACCATGACCCTTTCGGGCCCCTGGGAAGCAGAGCATTAGCTGTAAATGCAATACACTCTGGCGAGGCCCTGAATCTGGTCCCTATGCACAGTCTGGATCAGGGCCAGTACAGAACCTGTAGCTAGCCAAGGGAGGCCCCACTGCAGGGGTTCCTCCAAGAAGTCATAGTTCTGCAGCGTGGATGAAAGCGCCCTTAGATGAGAGCATCAGGCCCTTGCTATAGAGTCTGGCAGCAGTGCCAGAGGGTGTGTTTTGGCTCATTTGTGGTTAGGGATGTTACATGCAAAAACTCTTTGTTAGGATAGCTTTGGATTCTTATCTCTCCTAGTCAAATATTTTTGGTTTCCAAGTTCGCACTCCTTCTCCCCTCAGTGCTTCCTGCCTTTCTCACACCTTCCCTCCCAGCTCAAAACAAGTCCTTTTTCTTTTTACTGAGGAGGGCACCCTCTCTTCGATCCATGGCCTGCTCCCTGCTTTGAGCAGCCTCACTGACAACGCCCCCGTTCCGCCAACTACTCTATTAAACCTTTCCTGCTGTGAGGCGTCTCTGTCAGTTCGCCTTAGAAGCTCTTGCCAGCCTTTGGCGGTGAATCACAGTGCCACAGAGATTTGAGATGCAGCAGTCAGCCTGGGCTCAGCAGAGAGGTTATTTGGGGTGGAACTCCCATTATGGGGCCTTAGAAGTAGAGAAGGCTGTTCATTATAAAGATCGTTGGCTGTTAAAATAGGCAAGCAGTGTGGAGACTGAGCCCTACTGGAAGGAAAAGATTGCTTCCAGACGCTTTCTGACCCTTTCACAGGACAGATGCTTTGCTTAATCAAAGTGTTGCACTCGGTTGCTATCCTAGGTCCACCCTCAGAAGGGAAGCAGAACTTCACTTGAGTCTCCGGCCCTCCTACGACACAAGGATCTAGAGAGCAAAATACACACTTGTTCTCTATATTTCAGTGCTAAGACAGGACATAGTCGCCCGATTGACCTTTAGGCTCTGTCCTCTGCGCAGTTAAACCAGGGATGAACCCAGTTTCTTTCCTGGGACAGACATCCATTATTTTACAGCAGACATTCTCGTTTGTTCTATTAGAGCTCTCTACTCTTCTATGCTTGTTTACAGTACGTTTCACTATCCCACAAATTACTGTAAGTAGAAAGATTAAATAAAGATTGATGATGTCCTTCTTTCTTATGGTTTTAACAACGTGCAATGACAAACAGCATTTAGGCTGTCTCTTGCAGTTAACAGAATTAGTCTAGATCTTTCTATGTACTGAATGCTGACAGACAAATGTTTTGTGATTCTTCATAGGAAATGGGCTTCTCTGAAGTTCTTATTGTGACTGTTTTAATGTCTACTTTGGAGAAGATGTTGCCCTTGCTCAAAGAACATTTCAAACAGCTACACTTCTGATTGTGAGTTTGACTTGGAGTATGAAAGAGAGGTTACTGCATCTGACGAAGTGGATATTCACCCACGAAAGCTCATGCTCCAAAATGTCTGTTAGTCTATAAGGTGCCACAGGATTCTTTGCTGCAAGGACAGCAATGAGGCTTGCGGAAAAATACTCAAACATGTTACAGAAAATGCACACGTTGCCTGTGGCCAAATGAAAGGAGAGAGAGTTCATGGTGAGGAGACATGGTGATGGTCTGAGGTAGGAGGCAGTAAAGAAGAAGGAAAGGCATAAGTGGTGGCAGAAAATAAGAATGTTAGAAAGTTGTAAGAAATACACACTGATGAAGAAGAAGGAAAAAAGAGCAGTTGCGGAAGCCAAGAGTCAAGTACTTAGAGCCTTATACGCAGGGCTGCTTACAAAGGAAAGGGAGAAAGGAATATACAGATTAGCTTAGATCAGGCAAAGAAGCATGGACAACTTGGGAGCTATGAAATATATCAAAGAAAAAAATGGAAGAGTACTGGTGGAAGATGGCGAAATTGGTAGGAAATTGCAGTGGTTTTACAAGAAACTGCTTAATGAAGAGAATCTGAGGAAACCATTGAGGGCGGTGTGCATAAGCAATTACATCACAAGACCTACCACTGCAGTGGAGACTCTGACAGTGCTCATGATGATGAAATGTGAGAAGGCAGTGGGACTGGATGGTGTACTAATTGAAGCGTTCAAAACATTAGGCCATGAGGGAGTGGCAGTCATGACAAAACGTCTTCAATTTAATCCTCTGTATTGGAAAAATGCCTAATGAGTGGAGGAAGAGTACATTAGTTCCTATCTTCAGACGCAAAGGAGATGTGCAAGAATGTGGTAATTAACAACCCTTCAAGTTAATGAGTCACACAATGAAATGGCAGGAGAGAATTATTGAGAGAAGACTTTGTGAGGAACTGGAGCATGCAATAAGCAACAACCAATTCAGGTTTATCCCAGGAAGGTCAACAATGGATATGGTGTTTGTAGTCCAAATAGTGCAGGAGAAGTACAGGGATAATACAAAGAATTGCATTAAGTATTTGTGGACTTAGAGAAGACTTAAGACAGAGTTCCTAGACAACTGATATGATGGTGCCTGTGGTCACACAATCTGCCAGAGACATACGTTGAGGTTATTATGGACATGTAAACATGTAAATATAGTAGTTTAACAGTAGTGGAAAGCAGCTGCAGCTACAGTCATTCACTGTGAGGGGAGGTCTACGTCATCGCTTAGTCTTAAAACCATTCCTATTTGTGATTGTAATGGACATCTTGATGCTGAGGATTAGGGGAGAAACTCGACAAGCATGCTTTTTGCTGATGAAGTTATGTTATGGAGGACTGCGTTAGAAGAAAATGGTTTACCAATCAGTTGGCAAAGACAGAACACATGGGATGGTTCATTGAGTGGGATAATGAGAAGCCAGTAAAACTAGATGGCATAGAGTTAAAATCTGTGCAGCCATTCAAATACCTGGTTCAGTGCTGAGCCATGATGGGACTGTGGATGAGGAGGTTGGACATTGCATGAAAAGTGTTTGGTGCAAATGGAGGGAGTTGACAGGAATTCTCTGTGATAAGAATATACCAAGTAAGCTAAAGAGCAAAGTGTATAAGACCATGATTAATTCAGTCATGACGTATGGGTCGGAATGCTGGCCAGTGGGGAAGAGAGAACAACTACTACCTCACACTGCTGAAATTAGTCTGTCAGGTGGACACAGGGTAAGACAAGAGCGGACAGGCTATGCAGTGAAACAGTACAAGCCACGATGAAGGAAGCCCCATCCTGGAAAAGCTGAGAAACTATCAACTGAGACGGTTGGATCATGGGAGATAAGATGCAGGAGATGTTGACCAGAGAGTACAAGATGTATAAATCACGGGAGAAAGACCATGAGGAAGACCCAGAAAAAGGTGGTTTGGGACATTGAAGGAGGACAGTATCAGTTTACGCACGCAAAAGGAATGGTTGGAAATTGAGAACAAGAGCCACAGACTCTGACTAATGGGACAAGGTGAAGGCGAAGAATATCATTTGTATTACTGTAGAGCCTAGGGCAGGAGTGGCCAACCTGTGGCTCTGGAGTCACATGCGGCTCTTCAGAAGTTAATATAGGCATCAATTCCAGGGCTGGAGGTACAGGTGCCAACTTTCCAGTGCTCCAGGGGGTGCTCACTGCTCAACTCCTGGCTCTGAGTTTGGTACAGGGCTGAGCGCATTGTTTCTGGTAAACAACAATCAGTAACAGTAAAAGCAATGGTATCTCTGATTATTGTTTGTAACTGGGCGCACTCCACTCCTGCCTTCTCGCACCACAGAAACTGTGTCGACTCCACTGGCTGTGTATCCACCTGTGCCATTTATTTATCTTCCCTGCACTAACACCTGTACAGCCTGTTGCAGCAATACTGTTTAGAGTGTCCCTTGTGCTGTTGGCCCTTTCCCCAGGGCCTGAGAGGAGCAGAGGTCCCCCTTCTCTAAGATCTCTGTGAGACTGGGGTCAGCTAGTCCTCTCTCCCCACTTCCTTCCTGCACCCTTTTTATCAGCCTTGAGCTGATGGGCTAATTGGCTCTTTATCTCCGCCAGGTCCCCCACATGATTAGATAATTAACTTCCATTACCCCAGTCAGCCTTCTTGCGGGGGGAGAGGATCAGGGGGACTAACAGGGACCAGACTAATCAGAGTGCAGGCTCACTGGTTAATTCCCAGCACTCTGTCACACTTACAAAGATGGGCTGGTGTCCGAAACGGGGGGCGATACTATTGAATAATGACAGAATAATTCTATTCTACGTGGTTCCCCAGAGAGCTGCCTGAAAGGAGCGCAGCAGGTGGCTCTCTAGGTATGACATCTATGATTATTTCGATAGTGCCCTAGGCGCATGTGGTGCTGCACAAACATGCAAGAAGGCAGGTCCCCAGCGGAGCTCACTATCTAAATCAGCCCAGTACAGTCTGCACCTCTGGGAAAAGGTGGAGCAGTCAGCAATTGGGAGGGTGTTGCCACATCTGTAGAGTTTAGAATGGGAGGACAGGCTCGAGTGCCAGCGTGCTCCTTTTCCACTTTTGGGGATCTCTTTAGTTTCCCGCTCCCTCTGCTGCACCTCTTCTCGGCACCTGCAACTTGGATCCAAAGATCCTGCACACGCTAATAGCCTGTCTGACCACTGATGCATGCACCCTAGCAGGCTTGGTGCTTGGGCACAGGAAATGGCTTTTGTGCTGTGACAGACAAGTACAAAACCAGCTGGGGAATGTTAGTTCAGCTAGAGAAGCTAGTGAATGGCAGCTGGTCAGTCACACAGGAGTTCCTTACAGATTCCATGAAGGGGCAGGACTGGAGGGAAAGGCAGGGTAGGGACTTATGCTCTGGATGAATGAACAGGCTGTGGGGACCTGGGCCCAGATTCTTATTTACCCCCTTCCTGCACATGGGACAGCAATAGGTCTGGGGAAAGGTGGGGCTTTATATCATCTGTGCAATCACTCTGTTCTGGGGCTACCCCAAGGCCTGCCTGTCCTCCTCTATAAAGTTAGAACAGCCTCAAAGCTGTTCCAAGTCCAGCTGCAGTTCTGCTTCCCACTGTTTGCAGAGTGATGCCGAATGCTGGTTAACTTTAACAAGTAGAACTTTATTAAACCCTCTGCTCTGCTCTGTCCAGGTAGCAGAATTGCTTCCACCAGTTCTATTTCCTGGTGTGCCTTCAATAACAGTCCCTCCAGAGCACATGGGCCTCAGATTCATGTTCCTCCAATCATGATACACCCATGACCCTTTCTGGGCCCTGGGAAGCAGAGCATAGCTGTAATGCAATACACTCTGGCTATGCCCTGATCTGGTCCCTATGCCACAGTCTGGGATCAGGGCCAGTACAGAACCTTTAGCTAGCAAGGGAGGCCCCACTTGCAGAGGGTATCCTCAGAAGTCTAGTTCTGGCAGCGTGGTATGAAAGGCCCTTAGAGTGAGAGAATCAGGCCCTTGCTATAGAAGTTGGCAGCAGTGCAGAGGGGGTGTGTTTGGCTCATTTTGTGGTAGGGATGGGTACATTGCAAAACTCTTTGTTAGGATAAGCTTTGGATTGTTATCTCTCCTAGTCAAATATTTTCTGGTTTCAGTTCTCACTCCTTCTCCCCTTTCAGTGCTTCCTGCCTTTCTCACACCTTCCCTCCAGCTCAAACAAGTCCTTTTTCTTTTTCTAGGAGGGCACCCTCTCTTCGATCCCATGGCCTGCTCCCTGCTTGAGCAGCCTCACTGACAAGCCCCCTCCGCCAACTACTCTATTCAAACCTTTCCTGCTGTGAGGCGTCTCTGGTCAGTTCTGCCTTAGAAGCTCTTGCCAGCCTTTGGCTGTGAATCACAGTGCCACAGAGATTTGAGTGCAGCAGTCAGCCTGTGGCTCAGCAGAGAGGTTATTTGGGTGGAAATCCCATTATGGGGCCTTAGAAGTAGAGAAGCTGTCATATATAAAAGATCAGTGTGCTGTTAAAATAGGCAAGCAGTGTGGAGAACTGAGCCTACTGGAAGGAAAAGATGCTTCCAGACGCTTTTGACCCTTTCACATGACAGATGCTTTGTTAATCAAGTGTTGCACTCGTTTGATCCTGTCCACACCAGCAGGGAACAGAACTTCACTTGAGTCTGGACTCTAGAGCAAAGGGATCTAGAGAGAATACAATTGTCTCTATTTTCAAGTGTAGACAGGACAATAGCCGATTGACCTTAGCTTGTCCCTGGAGTTAAACCAGGGATGAACCCAGTTTCTTTGCCTGGGACAGACATCCATTATTTTACACAGACATTCTGTTTGTATAGAGCTCTGTACTCTTTATCGCTTGTTTTAACAGTAGTTTCACATCCACAAATTACTGTAATAGAAAATTAAATTAAAAGATGAGTGCATGTCCTTCTTTGTTATGGTTTTAACAAGTGAATGACAAACAGCATTTAGGCTGCTCTGCAGTTAACAGAATTAGTCTAGAGTCTCTTATGTACTGAATGTACAGAAAATGTTTTGTGATTTTCATAGGAAAAGGGGCCTTTGAAGTTCTTATGTGTGGACTGTTTTAATGTCTATTTGGAGAAATGTTGCTTCTCAAGAGACATTTCAAACAGCTACACTTCTGATTGTGAGTTTGACTTGAGTATGAAAAGAGAGGTTAAGTATCAGAGGGGTAGCCGTGTTAGTCTGGATCTGTAAAAGCAGCAGAGAATCCTGTGGCACCTTATAGACTAACAGACGTTTTGGAGCGTGAGCTTTCGTGTGTGCAAATACCCACTGCTAAACCGTCAGAACGTCAGGTAGTGGAAATTTTCCAGGGGTAGTAGATGTATATCCCGCTAGCAAGCAGCTAGACCGACTACACGAGCAGTTAGTATCAATCAGGGAGCTGACGGTCTGCCATGTTCTAGCAAGTGAGGTGTGAAAAAACCAATGGCTGCAGTGGAGGACCCTAACATGTGTCTGTAGATTGGCAAGCCATTCACGTGCTTTGTTTTTTAGTCCAGAGCTATTGCTGTCAGAATTTGCAGACATGAACTTGAAGTCCTCCGCAGTTATCTCTTTGAAGTCGTGTCCTGAAGTTTTTTTGCTGCAAGGATCATGCGCCACCCTACGTCTGCTATGAGTGTGGCCAGCGAGGTTGACCAGTGTCTACCTTTACAGGTTTTGTATATTGCCATTCCTGATATCTGATTGTGTGTCCGATTTATCCTGGTTCCGTGTGACTTCCAGTCTTGGCCGATTGTACATTTAGCAGAGGGGCCTTGTGCATTATAATGGAGCGTATATTACATTGAGTGGACGTGCAGGTGAACGACAACAAGTGAATTGGTATGTGCTGATCTGTTTAGTCCTGTGATGGGTTGTCGCTGGTGTTAGATATTGTGGGCAGAAGCCTGGCATCATGAGGTTGTTGCGAGGATTGTTCTGACTGACGTTACTATGTACGGCTTGTTCAGTTCTGTGAGAATACTGTTTCAGGTTGGCAGGTTGTTGTGGGCAAGGAATTGGCCTTGCCACCCAAGACCCGTGAAAGTTGGGATCATTGTCCAGGATGGGTTGTAGATCCCTGATGATGCGTTGGAGGGGTTTTAGCTGGGGGCTGTATGTGATGGCCAGTGGAGTCCTGTTGGTTTCTTTCTTGGGTTGACATTTTAACAACTTGTATGTGTTCTGAGGACAGTGGTCTCGATCCTGGGCTGATGGGTGTGTTACAAATGCAGAAGGTAACACATTGAGAGAGTGCCGTTTCTGGCAGGAGGCTTTATTAAAAAGGGGTTTTTATGGTCTGAACATCATCAGAGTTGGGTTTGCTTTGATTCCTTGTAGCAAGGAATTGTACAGGTGCCATATTGTTTCCGGAGGGTGATATTAGGAAGCAGAACCCTTAGTGGTGGTGGCAAATATCAGTTTGCAAACACACAGGACTGCTGTAGCCATGGTACTTAATATAGGCAAAATACAAAATATGTCTACAATTGCCCTATCTTCTGTGTAAGCTAGCCCCAGCTAAATCAAGGGGGTGGAGAGAGAGTTCACTAGCAATGTCAAACACTGTCTAGCTTGTCACTGAACCATAGGCTAGGATCATTATTATTTGTACAATTGTACTGTGAAGTGTAAACTGAAATTGCTGCAGTCTCTTGTCGTCAGCATCTTGCTATATGCATGTGAGACATGGACACCAAGGAAACAAGACATTAAGAGACAATCTGCCTTCAAATTGAAATGCTACTGGCAATCATGGCATGTTAGCTATACCTTACATATGACAAACGAAGAGGTAATTGCCCAAATTTGTACCATAACCAGAGTGACACCTGACATCAGCAAGACAATCAGATGAACAAAACTTGAGTTTTCAGGTCAGATGAGCAGAGGAAGATTGCCAAAGCAAGTGTTGCAGGGACTGACACCAGCGGTAGGGGATGAGTGATGTGATGGTAGGGATGGCTTCCTGGATGGGATGCAATATGGTGCACTTCTCAAGGCTGTGTGAAGACTGCCAAAAGCATAGGAAGATTGCTGCCAATGACTCCCAAGTGTTGTTTACTGTTCATTGCATGTGACTTTATGCTGCATTACACTACAAGAATAATCATATTACATCAATTTTGTGTTATAGTAACACCTAAAAGCCCCAGACCAATTGTGCTAAGAAGAGAGTCTGTCAGTATGAAACTACCCATATTATGATCATATTTGCTTACTCGACGTTACCATTCCTGGAGAGATCTTCTGTGGATTATCATGGCCACATGCATTGCTGAGCGCACCAGCATACAGTGATGTGAAAGACTTATCAATAAGGCTTAACATGTCCTGTAAGTGCAAATTTTGCAATTTCCAAGAAGCTGCTCCATTGCTGACCTGCATCTGGTGCCCCTCAACTCTGGAGTTCTGCAGCACTCACTCCTCTCTTACTCCTCCCAATATATCCATGGAGCTCTTGGGAGTGGTGGTGTAACAGCATGGGGTAGAATGCCAGCCACACCCAGCTGACACCAGCTCTATATATCCTTTGGCTAAAACACAAATGGCACCGTTTCTCCGCTCCCCCAGTGTGTGGGAGCCTTCAGGAGCTGGTAAAGAATAACTGGCTAAAGCTGAACCTGGGCAAGATGGAGGAGATGCTGGTGTGAAGCTGGAAATTCTTTGAGGAACTCACCTGCTCCATAGCGTCGCCCTCCATCCAGGGTATCTGCACTCCCATCATCAAGATGGTCTGCAGCATAGGGGTCCCTCTGGACCTTTTGCTACTAGTGGATACCCCCACAGCTATACCTGTCTCTAAACATGGTCTCCCATCTAGGACAGTGCATTTTCCAGTTAAACTCAGATTTGGCCATGGTGACTCATACACTTGTTGTTCCATTTTCATTAAATGAAAGCTGCAGGCTTCATTATCTCTCTTCTCAGTTCCCAGCAATGAAGCTGGCAGCCATAGAAAAGTGGCAGTTGGTTTAGAATCCAGCAGCCTGTCTTCTCAGCAAAGCAGGCTGTGGAGAGCTCTCACCCAGAGCTCTGCTCACTGCACTGACCCCCATGGGAAACAGGATCAAGTTCCTGTCTTGGTTCTGATTTCATGAGATTTTAAGGCCGGCAGGGACCATTATGACCCACAAGTCTGACCTCCTATCACAGGCCATAGACCCTCACCCAGTGAGTCCTGCATCAAGTCCTTAACTTTTGCTTGCTATTACAAAGCCCTCCAGGCAATTAACATATGCTATTTGACAGTCATTCCTGACACCTCGGCTTCCCACAATAGATATGTTCCACTGAACTGAACTCTCAGCATCTTCAGAACAGAAAACCAAACTGCCTTTGATCCAGCCTGTGGTCAGCAGCAACAACAGAAGATTCTGCCACCAACAAGGGAAGGAGAGAGACAAAGTTAAGAACGTGAAATATGTATTTTTGTAAGATGCTCGGATACTGTGGGGATGAAGAGAGAGTAGGTCTAATCTTTGAATAGAAAAAGCCTTCCTCTGCTTTGGTCTCCTAATTGAATACCAGTATTTATTTAAACTTTATTTATCCAGTTCAGAGACTCAGATCCCAGGATGAGTTTGCAGGACTGGCGGTTAGAAAATCATCTTCTCACTTGCAAAAGGGACAGGTTTAAACTGGAAATCCCTCAGAGACAATAAACATAAGTTTGGACTTCTGCTTTTATGCAGTGACTCTTCAGGATAGGATCACGCATTAAAGCTCCCCTACCTCTGAAAATTCCTGAATAGGGAAGCAGGGCTGATTCCCCCTGTCTTCGTGGGGGATGAGTCCCACCTTGAATGTGAGAGCCCTTAGCTTGCTCAGGGAGTCTAAGGGTGGCATGGAATCAACCAGTCTTAGGGTATATCTACACTACCCATCGGATCGGCAGGCAGCGATTGATCCGCGGGGGTCGATTTATTGTATTTAATCTAGACATGATAAATCGATCCCTGAGCACTCTCCTCTCTGACTCCTGTACTCCACTGCCGTGAGAGTCACAGGCGGAGTAGATGGGGGAGTGGCAGCAGTTGACTCACCGTGATGTCGATCTAAGTACATCGACTTCAGCTACGTTATTCATATAGCTGAAGTTGCGTAACTTAGATTGATTTTCCCCCCTTTTCCTCCCCCCAGTGTAGACCAGGCCTTACTTTAACATCAGTCTGAATCAGTCTTCCTTTTATACTCCCTAAGGTGGAGAGCATGGTTTAGTGGTCTCGAAATCACTTGAAATGCTCACAATACTACCAACCAAACCTCAGCAGGGTCTATTCAGCCTTTGCTCCTCCTCCTAGATTGCAGTCCAGGCAGCTGATTGCATTGGGGTCTCTCACTGTGGTCTTAAAAACTGAGGTCCTGTTGTCCCACATACACTTTAAAGTCCCCATAAAATTAAAATCTGAGGATTTGGCCCACTGTCTTTGGCCCACACTGTTGTGCAGCACCCCTGATTGTAAGTTTCTTGGGGCAAGGACCATCATCTTGTACAGCAGCTACCATGGTGGGGTCCTCCATCATGACTGGGGTTCCTACATGCTACCAAACTGCAAATAATAAATAGTAACACTGTGTTCTAGTTGTCCCTCTGGGTTGCTGCCCTGCACTCTAGGGAGTTGCATTTCAAGGAGTCGTTTTTATGTCTTTCTAAAATCCTTGCGCTACGTAAGTGGGAGATCTGACATCAGGATTTTGCCTTTACCGTTAACATTTTATTGTTTTAATTATTTATTTTTACAGACAGCTATGGGGATTTGTAAATGGGAATGCTTTGCCCAGATCAAATTTGGGAATAAAACTCCACAAAAGCATCAGTTCCCCACTCCGAATGCTTGGGGATAGAATATGGTAGTTCTACACAGCTCTAGTGTTAGCTGACTGCTGTCGTGGCACTGATGACGTCCAAGCCCTGACAATGTTCATGAGACACACTTGATGAAAGAGACTGCGCCAGCAATACTTCCCAAGACACTACTGTACCCTGCAGCCACAGCTCCTAAGAAGCCCCTTAGTGGCAGTCATTTGCTGATTTCACAATCAGAGGGGAGGCGGGGGGAGGTTGAGAGTGTTAGTCCCCTATTTAAATGTTCACACAGTGCTCCATGAACTTGACCCAAAAGCCCACTACGGGCAGAGGAAAGACTCACACTGACTGATGGGCTGTGAATCAGGTCCTCTGTGACTCTGGCCCAGCTCCACCAAGGCCGGAAGCAAAGTATTATTCAATGATGCAGATCGAGTTCAATGAGGCTACTGTTATGTGTTAAATCTACTCATGTGAGTCAGTGTTTGCAAGGTTGGGGCCTACGAGTGGAACAGATTTACAGCGAACTGGAATCTGCACCAATCCCTAGTATTGAGTTTATGGCGTGTTAATGAGAGACACAAGTAATGAGGGTAAATGAGGATTAAATTTATAATTTTTAAAAGACAAAATTGTGAAACTTTAGGTATGTCAGTGGTTCTGATAAAGTTAATGTAATAGTTGGGAACAGAAGGTCATTTCACCTAATCTTTATAGCTCCCATCATATAGCCAGTACAAAAACATGGGTTGGAGATAAGATTCCCTTTACATCTTTGCTTCAAAAAAATTTTTTGCTTGTATTCTGCAGCTATAAAGAATGAAGTTGTTCAGTTCTGTCTCACTAGCAGATGTTGCTATGGAAATGGGTAAAATATAATAGCTCTTAAGAATTACAAGGATGCACTGAACAATAGTGGAAAAAAAGTAACACATAACTTGCCTTGAACAATGCTAAACAATAATGTGGATACACAGCTAATTTAGAGGGGCCAGTCTTTTACCATTTATTTGTTGCACTATAGTTCTTTAGTTATGGCTATTCAAAGCATTTAGAGGAAGAAAATGGAAGTGATATCTTTTATTGGACCAACTTCTTAGTGTGAGAGACAAGCTTTCAAGCTACACAGAGCTCTTCTTCAGGTCTGGAAGCTTGTCTCTCTCACACTAACAAGTTGGTTCAATAAAAGATATTCACCCACCATGTCTCTCTAATATCCTGGGTCCAACATGCTACAACAACACTGCATACAGTAGTTCAAAGCATTATCCATTAAACAACTACAAAACAAAGGTTTCCATTCAGTAGTGCTCAGTCTGTAAATCCTTCACAGCCTGAAGTTTCTGTGTGAGCTGTGTCTCTCAGATGCGTACATAAGGGAAAAGACAAGATTTACAGAGCTTGGCTGAGCAGATGTGGTTCATGGCAGTGACTGAGGGGCTGCAAGCTGCTAACTTGGCTGAGTGAGACCAGACCCAGGGTAGCTTTAGCAGGAGATAGGATGGATAATGAAGATAATGACGTTTTACCAAACAAATCTGCATACAGTAAACCACACAGCAGGAGATGGGGATGAGGGAGGGCCGTTAGCATAGTGGTTCTTTTAGGGCAAAATTCACTCCAGGGATAAGGCACATGCAATGACCCCATGTATCACTAAAAGCCAAATTAAGGACATTTACTTCACTGCATAAAATATATGAGATAAGGCTCTGTGTGGGTAGAGTGCTGCTGACTAGGAGGTAAAATCCACACCTAGTCCCTGGCCAGAGTGTAGGGCTGCAGCCACTACTCCAGCCTACAGCCTAGGCTCTCCCCCATCACACTCCCTTTTTGTCAGCCTATGTGGTGCCCAGGCAGACTGCCTTCTGCATCACACAGGGACTACTGTCCCCTCAGTCCATGGCAGCTTTGCTCCTGCTCTCCCTCCATGGCACAGCAGTAGGGCTGGGCCTTCATAAATTTTCACCCTGAGGGAACTTAAGTATCGCATAGAACCTTGCAAGGCCTTCTGCACTGGAGTGAATTTCCCTCCTAGTTAAGCTGTGACTCCAAGGGTATGTCCACACTGCAATCAGAGGTGTGAGTGCATCACACGCAGACATATCCTTCCTCAAATAATAATAGCAGCAAATCTGGCCTGCAGCAGCATGAGCTAGCTGCTTGAGTATGTACCCAGGCTTCCAAGCGGAGTTTTACAGTCCATGCTGCCGTGGCTTCACTTCTATTGTTGTCAGAACTAGCCAGATCAAAGTTAGCTTGGGTAGATCTACAAATGCTGCAGTCACACCTTGGACTGCAGCATACACAACCTCAAGAAGAAACAGGGCCACTAATGTATAGCTAGTACAGAGAAGATATCATGAATAGATAATAAATAGAAACAAAAGGCACTCCCAAGTATAGTCCATAAACAACTCCATGGACTGAATCTGTTTTTATTTAAAGAAAAAAAAATTACTCAAGCACTGAGATCACTCATTACTGTAGAGTATGTCTAATGGGCTCTAATGATTGGATCCTGGAAATTTATAAGGCAGTAATTATTCTACTTGGAAATTAGAGACATGGAAATATTGATGAGACCATTCCCTCAGTGTGCCTGCCACACTCCCATTAGCGTTAATGGAAATTACACCAAGAGGGTATCCAGTGTGTTGATGTTTTCTTAACTGTATTGCCAGGTCCTTAGGTATATGAAAATTCAAGGTTAGTACCCTGACCCCTTATAATAATTGGAGATATACCTATCTCCTAGAGCTGGAAGGGACCTCAAAAGGCCATTGAGTCCAGCCTGCTCCTTCACTAGGAGAACCAACTACTGATTTTTGCCCCAGATCCCTAAGTGGCCCCCCAAGGATTGAACTCACAACCCTGAGTTTAGCAGGTCAATGCTCACACCTGAGCTATCTGTTCCCCTGTAAAAACTTGCGTTTTCCCCTTTGATCCACCACAACAGAATAAAATCTGTTCAATCTAGTGCTTTTCATACTGGATGTATCTCAAACAGCTTTAGCACAAAATACGTTTGGTAGTGATATTGCAATACCTTTACTGGCACCAGGAGCACCTTTGGGTGCAATTTCTCACACACAGGTTTGAGTGTGAGACCCTGTTTACTTAAGAGCAGGACTATTGGCGAGGACATCAGAGCTCTACTCTCCTCTAATGGTTGTCATGATCTAGGTTAGGCGATTTCTATAGTCAAAGTTGCACTGGTTTAGCTAAAGGTGTCATATTCAGACTGGTTTAGTTAAAACAGTGCAAAGTCCTTTAATTGATTTAAATCTGGCTAGTATCCCTTTAAGTCAATTCCTTATCGAGTTAAAATGAATAGATATAAACCAGGTTTAAATCGAGTGAAGATAATCCCATGGGATTTTGCACTTGTTTTTAAAATACATTTAAATTAACTTGTTTTTAAAATACATTTAAATTAAGCCTTTGTTAAGTTAACTGAAGTGCAACTTTGAATATAGACAAGGTCTTATTTGCTGCATGGCTTTGGACAAGCCACTTAATCACTTTATCAATTATCCCACCTATAAAATGGGCCTAATTGTGCTACTTTTCCACACAAGAGTGTTGTGAAATTAATTAGTTATTGTTTGCCTTGAGGCAGAAAAGTGCTAATCCTTATTATCAATCAAAAAGAGCTTGGAAAACTTTACGGCCTTATCTACACTACCAAGTTTTGTCACCAAAAACTGCCTTTTGTCAACCAAACAATGTGTGCCTACAACTTTTGTTGGGAAAAATGCCTGGTTTTGGTGACTAAATACATCCACCCTGATGAGAGAATTACGTCTTTTTCCTCTACATTTTTCTGGACAAAGTGCCAGTGGAGATACCACACTTGATTTCATTGCCTTTATTGGCCTCTAGGAGGCGTCCCACAATGCCCATCATAACCACTCTGTTAGCTGTTTGAACTCCACTGCCCTGCAGCCAGGTAAACGACCATCCACCCCTTTCCCTTAGAAGTCCTGGTAATTTTTGAAATTCCATTTCCTGCTGACTCTGAGTGGAAAGGTCTTCTCGCATCTTCCCAGGTTACCATGGCAGGTTATCGCACCAAATACTCTCCCACTTGCACCATTGTCGAGCTGTTGGATCTGATCAGTATATGGGGAGAGTAGGCTGTGAAGTCCGAGCTGCGCTTGCGCTGTAGGAATTGGGATACCTACGGCACATTTCTTGAGGCTTGTGCGAAAAGGGCTATGATCGGGACACGCTGCATGCAGAGCAAAGTTAAAGGTCTCACAATCCACCATCATCCAAGTGTCATTCAGTTCCAGTCACTAGTAGAAAATTCAATCAAGTTAAGAATTCTAAACAAGTCCACCAGGAAACAGCTTCTCCTCAACCCCCCCCCCCCCCCCCGGCCCTATCCTGTGAAGGTGCCTTCACTCTGCCATGGAACAAAGGATCAGTTCTTGGCTGTGAGAGGAGAGATCAGTCTCTGTTGTCCATTCAGACCTGGGCTACCAGATCATTTCATGCGGACCATCAGATGCTCAGGAACCATTTGTATCCCTTACAGCTTAGACAGTTTCACTGCAGAGAGGACTTCAGTGACTCAGACATGGGTTGGAGGTTTGTTGCAGGAGTCGGTGGGTGAGATTCTGTGGTCTGCATTGTTAGGAGGTTGGACTAGATGATCATGGTTGTCCCTTCAGGCCTTAAAGTCTATGAGTCTGAGGCAGACTAACCATACGGCAAGGGAGGCAAACCGTCGCTCTGGTGCTTCACCTAAGACCTGCCAGTTCTATAAGAAGCAGGACGTTATCCTTGGTGGCGATCCCAATCCGTTGCTAAGAGCCCCCTGGATACTTCGGAGGGAACAGAGGCAGCAGAGAGAAGATCTAACCCACAGGACAAAGTTATTGATGAAGAGGTGGAGTTGGATGAGGATTTGCAGCTCCCGGCGGGATCACCCGGTGGGGCAGGCAGCCAGGAACTGTGCATCATGCCAGAAGTGTCTAGCCAGTCACAGCAGTCACCCTCTAGGGAGCAAGAAGCAGGAAATGAGACGCCTGGCAAGTGGCTGTGGTTTGTGTAGCATGGAGGTGGGTTCAGAGTATAGAAATGTGGGAGGCTGACTGTGTTTCTGTGAGCTGGACACTTCCCTGTGTAGCTAATCAGTACAGCGGAACAACGTGTTGATGCACGCCAAGATCTCCCACCGGGCATCCTGCAGAGAGATCTCCGGGAAAGTTTCCTGGAGGTAGTCGGTAATCCTCTGCCACAGATTGCATGGCAGAGCAGCTCTGTTGCTTCCCCCATTGTAGGAAACTTTCCCGCACCATTCGGCAATCACTTGTGTGGGGACCAAAGCAGCACATAGGTGAGCAGCATAGGAAGCAGAGTGGAAGTCACAAGCGTGGAGTAGATGTACCCTCGCTCCCTTAGCAGTGAGATGTCTGCTAGAATGACCCTTGCCTATGGAAAAGAGTGGGAGAATTTTAGAATTTGTTCCCTAGAATGCTGCACCACAACCCTTTCAGAGAATGCGTGCTCTTTTCCCCATGTGGAGCACCTCAGCCTCACCCTGCCAACACTCACCATGCTTTGGCTGTTCACGGAGATGTGTGCCTGGTTCTGCATGGAGTAAGATCTCAAATAGATGTCATACAGGAATGTGAAGGCTCCCACTGAAGACTTTTTTTCAATCAGTTCTTCACATCCATTTTTTTCTCAAAGTGTTTCCAGTCTTCCTTGATAGTTACTCTCCACTCAGGTCTGTCCGCGGCCATGTCTGCGAAGTTATCAATATTTATGCTGCATGGTATGGGATTCTGTGTAAGAGTGTTTATGAAGCGTTTTCATTGACCAACCCTCCTGCACTCTCTGAGTTTCAGCTCACCACAGAGAACTTTTTTCTGGCATCTATCACCCCATTTTGATAACATGACCTGTACACCTACGCTGAGTTTTGATGATTATTGCCTTGATGCTGGTTGCTTTTGCTCTTTCAAAGATGTTAATGTTTGAGACTTTGTCTCACCAGTGGACCTTCAGAACAGAACGGAGACAGAGCTTGTGAAGTTTTTCAAGTTGCTTCATGTGTCTGCTGTAAATTGTCCATATTTCACACCCATGTAAAAGGGACGCTATCACCACTGTGTTGTATATCATCATTTTTGTTGACTGTTTTATACGCTAGTTGAGGATTCTATGGTAACATTTTCAGAAGGCCTGATTTGCCTTTCGTATTCTGTTTGATATTTCTTGGTCCAGAGAACTGTCACTCAAGATAGTACTGCCAAAGAATGTAAAGTGATTGATGCTCTTTAATTCTACACCACTGATGGCGATGTTTGGCTCAGTGGTAGTGGTTAAGGGACCTGGCTGGAAGTGGACTTTGGTTTTTTTCCATGCTGATGATAAGTCCAAAATGTTTAGGTGCCTCTGAGACTGTCAAGGATGAGCTGTAGGTCACTTTCATTATGACTAAGTAGAGACAATTATCTGCAGAAAGTTCCTCAGACACTTTGGAGACACCTCTAACGGTATACATTCTGCCAATCCAATACAGCAGTTATTGGATTTTTTATAGGAGCTCAAAAGTTTGGATCCTGAAACAGAGAGAAGCAAATGCAACTCATTCATTTACAATTGCATAACAGTGTAGGCTTGTGCAGGATCTCTCCCATGCTTCCTTGAATACACCATGGCACCTGAGTGTTTTTATATGGAGCAGTCACAAGATGCTGTAGTGAGTACATACCTCTTGGTGAGCTGTAGGAACAGATAAGACTCCAAAGGTATAAGTATAGCTTCACACGTTATCAGGTGAAGGGGCATGATTGCTTCAGATGTGTGAATAGTAAGCAGGGCATGTTGCTGCATCTCGGCAGGCACTGATTCATTCCAGAACTGGATGGTGATTCTAATGCCACAGTTAAAATCCACTTGCGCTCATTCACGAAGAACAAGAATGCAATAAGGATTAGATTTACAAAATGTTCCCGTCAACATGTTAAGGACACTATACAACATAAAAACAATAACAACATTCAATGGACATATTATAATGAGAAACAACCCTCTGAGAATTCAATCCCATTCAATACTAGTATCAGCAATGCTATGCTGTAGATACTTACGCTTTCAGCTCAGGGAGCTAACATATCCCACTGCTAGGACTCAAATCATGGGCAAGGATTAGGAAAGACTCTTGTTGGGATGACAGCAACCAAGTCTGGAGTATATTCCATATCCCCTGGCGCAGTTCTGGAGCCAGGGGGCATATTAAGGCTCCAGGAGTGTAGGGCTGTTTCATTACTGTACATACATTTACTATGATGTGTATAATATTGGTGAAATATTTCAGAGATTGGCTTGTTTTCTTGGTATTGTCAGAGCAGAGTTATGCTCCTGTGTAATAAATAGCTCCGTTTGATGGACACCCAGCCTGCCAGTTAGATGTAAAATCCCTCCTGCTAGCTGTTCTTTACTTGCTTTACCTGCAAAGGGTTAAAAAGTCCCCCAGGTAACGAAAAAAAGTGGGCACCTGACAAAAAGAGCCAATGGGAAGGTAGAACTTTTTTGAATTGTGAAAGAAACTGTCCCTTTGTCTGTTCTTTCTGGGCTGGAGGATCAGAGCAGCCATGCTATAAGCAGCCAAGCCAGGTATGATTATAAGTTATCAGAGCATGCCTGGAACTACTTATCTGAACTCCAATGCGTAAGTAGATCAGAATGATAACTAGATGCGATTAGGGTTATTTCTTTTATTTCTTATCGGCTTGCAGACTCCTCTATGCTAACCCCAGATGCTTTTGTTTGCTTGTAACCTTTAAGTTGAACCCCCAAGAAAGCTATTTTGGGTGCTTGATTTTTGGAATTGCTCTTTTAAAATCTAGCAAAAGTCTAAGTTCCAGATGTATTTTCTTTCTTTTTGTTTTTAATAAAATTTACCTATTTTTTAAAGAAAAGGATTGGATTTTTGGTGTCCTAAGAGGCTTGTGCATGTTCTTTGATTAGCTGGTAGCCACGGCTAATTTCCTTTGTTTCCTTTCTCAGTTCTTCCCTGGAGGGTGGGTGAAAGGGCTTGAGGGGACCCCACAGGGAGGAATTTCCAAGTGCTCCTTCCTGGGTTCAGAGGGGGTTTTGTTGCATTTGAGCGGTGGCAGCGTTTACCAAGCCAAGATCAGAGACAAAAGCTGTAACCTTGGGAGTTTAATACAAGCCTGAAGTGACAAGTACAGTGAAACCTCGCTATAACGCGATGTTTGGGGTCCAAAAAATTCCATTGTGATAAATGCAGGGTGGTGGTATAGTGGGGTTTCAAGCCAGTCAGTTTAAGTCAGTGGTCCCCAATGCGTTGCATTGATGTGTGCTGCCTAGTGCCCCTAGTGCCTAGTGCCAAGCAGAGGAGAGAAGCCGTGGCCCCGTCCCTGCCGGGGACAGAGAGCACCGGCACCCGCAGTCCTGGAGTTCTCTGTCTCCAGCAGGCACGGGATTGCGGCTTCTCTCCAAGCTGGAGAGAGGCCGCAGCCACGCGCCTGCTGGGGACAGTGAACCCCGGCTCTTGCAGCCTCGTAGTTCTCTGTCCCTGGCAGGCGCGGGGCCACAGCTTCTTTCCCCTGCTGGGCACTAGGCGGGGGCACATCAATGTCCCAGCAGGTGCCATGGCATTGGGAACCACTGGTATTAGGCATTAAAGGGGAGGCAACTTATGATCGCGTTGTATGTGATTTTGCGTTATAGCGGGGGGCGTTATTGCGAGGTTTGACTGTATTAATTTTTAAAATCCTTGCTTGACCCACCTTCTGCACATGGAGTGACAGAGTAGGGATTCAGCCTTGACACCCTGTTTCAGTCTTATATTCATCCTGCCCACAGTACAGCAGCAAAATCACTGGACAAGTGGTACATTTGATATAACCCCAACACTAGGCCTTAGCATGTGGATGGGGAGTAGATAGTCTAGTGCACACTGGACTGGGAGCATCTCAACCTTGTCTTACTTCTGCAAGCTGTTGTCTCTGTAGAAACTGGGCTATTTAGGAGCATACAGCTGGGAGAGGAAAAGGAACATATGTTGCTATGAACAAGAGGAAACACATGCAGGTAGTGTCCTAGTGGAAGGTTGTTTAGATACTAAGTTATTTGAGGGTGGAGTATTGGACGGTATTTTATGTCTCTTACAGCACTGAACATGTTGTTGCTCAGCAAATGAATGATAGTTAATAATACTTACAGATACATCAGTGTACACTGCAGATAGTCTCATCTCAGTAAAACACTTTAGTCCAATGTGGACTTGCAGCACTGCAGGTTGTTACATATCAGCTGAAATTTATGAATCAGTGAGCCACAAACTCTGTATTCAGATGTGTAGCTTTATTGTCGTTCAAAAAGGGCAATGGAATCTTTAAACTTTCACCTCAGCATTCCCCAAAACCTCGGAGCGAAGGGTCAGAATGTTGATAACACAATGACATTCTTGAGCCTGCATGAGCAGAAAAAGCCAAGGAGGAAGGAGAGGCACAGGTCTCACAAGTGTACCCACCTGCATGCCCCAAGGCAGAACATGGCTCAGCGTGTTGCATATCTGTGTGGCAAGCAGCAAGCACAGAGCTTATCACAAACAGGACACATACGTACCCCTTTGCTTTGTAAAAATGCCTGCATGCCAATGCCCTCTGATCAATGTAGCAAACAGTGGTCAAGGTTTCCAACAAATTTTCCTTGTTTTTTTTCCCTGTGACATGGTCATCCTGTTTATTCTGGCCACTGCCACGGCTTAGGAGAAGTGGGGCTCTCACTATGGTCTACCCATGCCGGATCTCTAATATCAGTGTGCTATCAGCATTCTGAGGTGAGCCAGGAACAGAGGCACTGGAGCTTGGCCTGCCTGTGTGCTTGGACCATATGGTTAAGGGAGGTTTATAGAGTGGATTGAGCCAACCAGCCAAAACAGCGTCTCTCTGCTTTCAAAAGCACCTCAGGCTTTCCAAAGCTGCTTTTTATTAATTATTATTATTTATTATGACCTCTGCTCTCTGTATGTTTATTGTACTCCCCCCTCCATTTTATCATCTGGTTGTACTGGGACCCCTCCTATCCTTTTATCCCTCTGGGGGATGAGATTGTCATTCTATAGGGGCTCTAAAAGGGCCTCTCCAAGGACCCTCTCACAAGCTCTCATGGTGTGGGCAGGGCCAGTGACGGGAGGGCAGATTTGGGATTCCAGCATCCAGTACTGTGGTCCATAGGGCAGCCCAGGGAGGTTGATGTCACTTATATAAACCCCCAGGATTGTCTAGACCTTTGGAGCTGCCCAAGCTTTAAAACCACCAGAGTTCCCCATCTCCCAGGGCTGCAAGTTCTGGGCTACCCCTGAGGCTCAGAATCTCACTCCTGGATTTTAAGCAGGAGTTTAAATGTATGTCACAAGAGCCAGAGTGTCTTGGCTGGCTATTTTAAAAATGAGTTAATATCATTATAACTGTTGTTAGTCAACAACAATAGGCCATCGTTATTTCACTTTGAAATTAAGCTGGGGAGGACTGTATCCAGTCGTAGTATAAGTGCCTATGAGGAGTACTTACCCTGTTTACCCCACCAGGAGTACCGAGGCCATGTGTCCAGCGCAGCATAGGACTACATGGGTGAGGTTCAGTAATGCTTTGTTTACTCATGTAAGGCCTGATCCAGCTTCCACTGACTTCACTGGGAATTAAAACAGTCAGAGGATAAACCTAGAGGTCTCTCTGTCTCTTCTCTGAGGCTTGGTCTACACTAGAAAATTAAGTTGGCCTAACGACATCAGTCAGAGGGTGTGAAAGTTGAGCTGGGCTCATTCCCCATGTAGACAGTGCTAGGTCAACAGAAGAATTCTTCCATTGACCTAGCTACTGCCTCTCTAGCATCTTAAGCGTAGATGAGCCCTTTCATAGAAGATTTTAAGGATCGTCACCTCTCCTGTGTGTTGTGTCTCTGTGTAGTTTAGTGGTTGTAAGAATTAGTAATGATTTGGATGCCCTATGGAACCGTTGACTCTGTGTGTGTGGGAGTATGTATTGTGGGGACAGGCCAGGATCAGCTTTGGGAGAGGAAACTTATACAAAGAGAAGGTGGCGTGCAGGGCACAATTGTAGTCCTCTGTCCTTGCCTACAATACACTTCGAAAAATGTCAAAGAAAAGTACCAATTCGCTTGGTACTTTGTGAGTACCAAATTTCAAGCAAAGGTGGCTTTTTGTCTTTCTGGCAGTTTTCACACACACAATAACCATTTGTGCCTGAAATGTTGCAGAAAGAGGCAATTTCAGGAAGCCCAAATAACTTGACAACATCTCCTCTAGGTCTAGTTAGTGTTGTAATTTCCTCACCAGATTTCATCCTCAAGTAAAGTAATTTCATTTCTTGCACTGCTGCTCTGAGGAGCAGTTGTCACTGAAAAACAAGGCCTTAGTTCATCTACACAGTGAGTAAGGATGATAAGGATGATACATCAATAGGATGTGTGACAAAGTTCCTTCTCTACCTTGGTGGGTCCTGCGCTTCTTGGCAGATTTGCTCACCTCAGTGATCTTTCTCACAATCTGGGTCAACTCCTCCTGTGTCTGATCAGGAGTTGGGAGGTTTGGGGGGAACCCGGGCCCACCCTCTACTCCGGGTTCCAGCCCAGCCGTGGATTGCAGCTGTCTATAGTACCTCCTGTAACAGCTGCATGACAGCTACAACTCCCTGGGCTACTTCCCCATGGCCTCCTCCAAACACCTTCTTTATCCTCACCACAGGATTTTCCTCCTGATGTCTGATAATGCTGGTCTCCTAAACCCTCCAGCAGTACATTCTCATTCTCATTCTCATTCTCACTCTCACTCTCACTCTCACTCCTTCTCCTCTGGCTCCTCCCTGCCTGACTTGGGGGGGGGGGGTGAGCTCCTTTTTACCCAGGTGCCCTGATTAGCCTGCCCTGATTGGCTGCAGGTGTTCTAATTAAAGTAGCTATCTCCACTGCCTTCTAGAAAGGTCTTAATTGGCTCCAGGTGCCTTGATTAACCTGGAGCAACTGCCATTTGGTTACCAGGGTACTAGGGATTTGTTTATCCTGGGGCTAACATACCTGTTTCTCAGTACTTTACTGTAGCCATCGGCCTTGCCCCATCACAGATGGCATGCAGTGCTACAGGGTTACACAGTTCTAGGGCCCTGACCACAGTCCATTGAAGTCTATGGGAGTTTTCCATTGACTGTGCTGGGCTTTGGATTAGGGTTTGAGAGAATGCCCCTTTTGAAAGTATGTTTTAGCCTTTAGCATATTTTAGATTTTTGTTTCTCTTTTTTCTATTCAAGTTTTAAAACATTTATGGCTGAATGTGTTGAAAGGATTATATGAACAATCCTTTTGTGCCTGACAAACCTGCATGTGGAGAAACATTATGTATATGACTGGAAAACTTGCTATATCATCACAGGATCTATCTGGCACAAACAGAACGATTGCAAATCTGGCTTTCTGCTTATGCAGCTTTGCAGGTTACAGTAACACAAGGCACTTCCTATATGCACAGAGCCAGACTTTAGCTCATGGTGAATAGCACTTGCTCACTTGTGAAGGATCTTGCTTAAATCGTGTTATATTCCCACTCTTTGAAATTTCCCTTTTATAGGCTAAGGGCCCATCTGAAGCACATACTCAGCCTAAGTAGCACTTACTGTTGCAAATAGTTCCACTGGCATTTTAGTATTCATGGGTGTGATGGGCTGGACCCTCTGGGATGTCCCCTGGTGTGCTGGGATGCCACTGAGTCAGACTATTCTGCCAGCCTGGGCCCCCTTTTACCTGGTCTTGCTGGGATAGGCTCCTCAGCCTTTTCCAGCCAAGCGCACAGGCAGGGCCACACCCAGCTGCACAGATCGACAGAGATCCATTCTGGGAAGGCTCAGCTTAAGGGGCTTGCCACAGCACCCAGATGTCCACCCTAGCTTGGAGTACAAACCCAAAATTATATGAAATTCACTTCTTCCCTCAATGTGGAGGAGGTATGCACAGTTCTTACCCCCCACCCCCAGTTAGAAATCACATAAACGGGGTTATATTGTAAATCAGAAATAAATGTATTAACGATAACTATAATTTTAAGTAGTTAAGGAGGTAGCAGACAGAAAAAGGAAGATTACTAAGAGAATAAAACAGAGCATGCAAACTAAGCTTAATACACTAAAAAAAACTGGTTACATGTAAGTTCTCACCCTAAATGTGGTTTTAATAATCTTCTTCACAGGCCAGATGCTCTTCCAGCCTAAATCCAGTTCTTTCCCCCAGTGCAGTCATAGTTGTTTCCAGCAGTCATCTTGGGTGGGGTAGCCGGGGAGAACTGACAACCTGGATTACCTCAGTCCCCACCCCTAAATAGGATCTGCATAAGGTGGGAATCCTTTGTTTCCTAGTTTGACCCCCTCCCCCCAGCTTCTCATGGAAAAGTACAGAATTCAAGATGGGTTCCAGTATCAGGTGACAAGGTCACCTGCCCCTGTAGGGTCCTTGTAGGCATTCTTCACAGGCTGACCCACATGTTCACAGGAAGACTAAGCTCTTTTACAGTCCATTGTCTCTTGCTGATGAGCGATAAGCACTGTCCGGCACCTTAAGTGTTAGCAAGGGGGGTCACCCAAAGTAGCATAGATGAAATACAGATACAGAGTCAATATTCCTAACTTCAGCTACAGAAATGATACAGGCATACAAACTGGATAATCACATTCAGTAAATTATAACCTTTCCAATGATACCTTACAAAACCCATCTTGTATAACGTACATCTCAGTTTTGTCATATTCATATCATAAGCATATTTTCATAAAGAATATGGAGCGAAGTGGGATATTTCCGATTTCTATGGGGCGTTTTTATCAAACCTACTCTTAGCTTTCAGGTCCAGGTTCCACGTACAGAGCTGGAGACCAAACCACCAACAATGCTAGCACTATCTACCTGTTAGCTTGTCACATGACCACCTCTGTGTCTTATTCCCCATTGCCCCTTATGCACACAAGTGAACTGTACAGTTACTATTCTCATCTCCTTCAAATCCCTCTTCAAGACCCACTTCTGCAGGGATGCTTATGAGAAATCAGCCTACAAATGATTGAAGGGCAGTTGGAGATAATTGACACTTGCTTTATCTAGTTATAATAATGATAATGAAAATGTACATATGTATGTAAAGATTGTATATATTTTATCTGTCTTCTCTTCCCTCTCCCCCACATCCTCTGCATGTTGATTGTCTTCTTAAATCAGCAAAGCCTGTATGTTTGTACAACACAATGTGGTCCAGATTCTGACTTGGGCCTCTGAGTGCGACTGCAATGGAAATGCTAAGCAACACTGATGTATACTCAGCAATCTCTTTCTATTGTGTAATACACTGTGTGCTCAGTATGGTCAAGTAACTAATAAAGGGAGGACAGGATGTCTAGGAGGGAGAAATGATCAAAAGTACTGAAAATGGCAAAGAGGTTGAGGAGGATTAGGGTGGAGGATGAGAATACGGTATTGCCTATTTTGGCTGGCATCCATGCTTCTTTTTCTTGCCAGGCAAAATAACTGGGGAAATCCCTGGCAAGATCAGGACCAAGCTATGAACAGTAACAGGAACAAAAGGGACCAGACAGTGGTGGGAAGTGAGCTGGGGAGTTTCCGGGATGGAGTGCTAGAAACTAGATACAGGTTTAGACAAGAAAAGCGTAGGTAAAAGGACTGGAACACAAGTGTTGTCGTTAGAACCCTGAAGGTGGAATTGGTTCTGTGGAGCTTTGCTGCTGTTTATGCTGTCTCTGTTCAAGATAAGCAGGGCTTGTCTGCATAGCGTGTGTTTCATGCACCATGTGTTGGGTAATAACATTAAAGGACTCCATGCTTGTAAAACTAAATTGGCTCTTTAATCTGAGAGCGATTTGCAGAGATTATGCAGGAGCAGCTAGCATTCTAGCTATGTGCATACAGACTGACTTTCTGATGCTGCTTCCGAACTCTTCCCTCCTGCAACCTGTAGTCCTCCCTCCAAATCCCATGCAGTGTGTAAATTGAACAGACTAGGAGGATTATGCTAAATCTTTCATCAATTTCTCTCCCACTGAGGAATGGATATACCCTGAAGTCCCACACTTTAATATAGGACTCCCCACCTTCTTTCTTAGATCAAGCTTACTGATGTCCATTGGCCCTGTGATAGAGCTCCTTCAGCCTCAAGGTGAGCATTGAACCTGTGATCATGGCTGTAAGGTAGTATGGTGACCGAGGAGATGGATTTGCAGTGTGCTCAACCAGGATTGGCAAGTAACAGTTAGTTGTGGGGCAGCATCAGCCTGAGGAGACAGAATGGGAAGTCACTTCCAAGATGAAAGGATCTCGTTCTGCATCCTGGAACCAATAAATGTGTGGGGATGAACTTCACGAAGAAGGTAATAGAAAAGAGCACAAAGACACTAGGAAGAGTGAAATATTTAGGGAGAGATGATTGCTATAGAGAACATCAAAAGTCTCTCAGATGGTCCAACCAAAACCTGGATCAATACATAACATACAGTGTGAGGTACAGAAGAGGATGATTGTTATTAGCATCAATTCACAAAGGATGACTCTTGGGAAGAAATTACATTGCCACTTAATGATATGTGTTCTTCTGTTTGCCCTTTGGCTTTTGAATACGAGCTCAACCTTTGCATGGCAGTGGTCTTTTAGCTGCTGTTTTTCCAGTGGGACCTCACCTCAAAGACGATGCACTGTGCCAAATACATGGGGCAGCACTGGAGATAACATGTTGGTCTCCGTTGCTGGTACAATAGGCAGAACTCAAGTGGTCAAAGACGGCAATGAAAAGTTGGCTAATAGACTTGCTTTCAGAGAAATGGGCATGTTCAAAGAGACAGCAAAGTATAACATGCATTGGAAACACAGGAGAAAAGACTTAAAAGATCATAAGCACCCCATAGGATAAAAATGGTATGAGTAAGCAGGGAAAAGCTAAGCTGACAACAATCCATAGGTTACTAGCAAAAGCGAAAAGGTTCTAAATATCCATTTCTTTCAAATAATGTACAGTTCACTGGTGCCTGAAGATGTGAACCTTTAGAAGCTTTCTTGGAAAGTCTGAGGGACAGCACTGACAACGAAATGCATTATCAGAATACCCAATGGAGAGCCAGAACCAGGAAGTCTCTCTGCACCTACTGTTACAGAATTTTACATTTCATGTACCCAGAAACTTGTGTTTCAACAATCTAAACAAAATACAAAACCCAAAAAGCTCCCAATAATGCAATAGTGGCCTGATCCAAAGCCCATCAAAGTCAATGGGAGATTTTCAAGTGTTAGAAAGTGCAAATGAGGACGCAGTTCCTTGAGGTTTTTTTTTAATAATAATAGGAAGAAAATAAAAAAGCAATGATGTATCTAATCTAAATGGACAGTGAGTGAAGAATAAAGTTGTTTTCTTAAGAAGGAGACCTGCATGTATTAGTTGTTTGCTGAATTGTCTAATCATACCAAATGTGCTGAAATAAAACAACCCTACACTACTGATGTGTTGGCAAGGACAGAAGTTTGATTTTATATTGTAAGTACCTTGGGGCACAGACTACCTTTGGGTGTGTCTTCGTGTGATGCTGAGCACATCCTCAGCTCTTAACAAATAATAATTGTGATGGGATTGGGCCCTTCGGGGTGTCACCGGATGTGCTGGGGTTTAACTGAGCTTTCCCTGCTCAATCAGCCTGGGCTCCCCCTCCCTGCTTTGCTGGATTAGGCTCTCCGGCCTCTTGCAGCACACATACAGATAGGGCCTTCCCTTCAGGTGGCTTTAGCAGTCTTTCTTCTTGGGCAAACAAGGCATGGAGAGGAGGAGTCACGTTTGCCTTCCTCTTCACCCTTAAATAGGATTTATGTACGGTGGGAATCTTTTATTTCCCAAACTTGACGATCCCCCCCCACCCCCACCCTTCTCTTCCAGTGGAAAGTTACAAGAAGTCCCAGGTAATGTTTAGTATCAGGTGACAAGACCACCTGACCTAGTAGTTTCACAGCTATGTCCCCGGATGCCTCCCAGGAGGGAGAGAGATTAGTATCTTCATGGTTTTGTTGTTCTTTCCTGATGGCTCATTAAATTTGATGGCCTGTCCTCTGGTGGGTGTCTTCCCAGTACACACCCAGTTGTAATTGTTACATAGTCCATATTTCTAACTTTAGATATAGAAATGATACATGCATACAAATTGGATAATCACATTAAGTAAATCATAACCTTTCCAATGATATCTTACAAGACCCATCTTGCATCAGTTATGTCATATTAATATCATACGCATATTTTCATCAAGAATATGGAATGAAATTTCAATAATCATATCTAAGGGACTACAGGAATTACTGGAACTGGAATTATCAAGATATTCAGTGTAGGTATCTGCATAACTGTGTGATCTAGACTGCAAAATCTGGGTATTTCCTATATGTTTCCAGAGCATTTAGCAAACCGGATACTCTATTGGGGCCTCTAAGCACTAATGTAATATAAAAAAATAATACTTTTATAATAATCTTCATCCTACCTCTCCCTTTAAGACTCGTTTTCTTTGTTGTCCTCCCATGTTGTGCCATATCTAAAATCTAGCCTGGAAGTTCTTTGAGGCATGGAGCAGTCTGACTTGTTCTGCAAAGTGTGTGAGACAGTTTTGAGTAGACTCAAAATGCATGATAATTACAACGAACCCAGAAGATTTGTATACCATTAGCATATTTGTTGCAATAAAAAATTTTTTAGTAGATGACATTTATCAAATATGGGTTATTGTATGGACTTGGGAATTAGTTTCCTAGTAGTCCACAAAAATTACAAATAATTGAAATTATACATGAAAAGCTGAAAGTGTTCACTGTCAATAAGGAAATGACATGATCTGTTAAGTGAAAGGTCATTGTTCAATTACCTTTGTAAGGGAAATTGATTTATAATTGTTATTAATATAGCTGAAGTGGGAAGGGATCACAGAAAAGCCATAAAGATCAGTGCTAAATATAGATGAGGACCAGATCCTGCAGTTCAGATACTGATGTCAGTGGGAGCTCAAAAGCAGGTTATCGATCTGCTGTGCTTTAAATGTATCCATAGAGCATATCTGCTGAAGCTTTTTTAAAACTTGAGAGGATGAAACCAGAAAATTTCAAAGAGATGCTCTAGGGCAGTGGTTCTCAAACTTTTTTTTTCATGGACCACTTGAAAATTGTTGAGGGTCTTGGCGGACCACTTCATGATCTTTCTAAATGTTGTTTGTACCACTAGCTAACTAGTGTAAAGCACTTTGGATAAAAGCGCTCTATTAAAATAAAAATAACTTTTTGTTCTACAAATAAAAGCACACAACTCATATTTTAATATCGGTAGTCTTACCTTTCTAACGAGATGTATGTGCCCTCTCTCCCATGCCATGACAGCCCCCTGAGCTGGGGCTGGGAAGGAGTGGGGTCTCTCCCAGGCAGCCTCATCCCTGAAGCTGGGGAAAGTCGCCTCTTTCTCTGGCCACTGGAGCCCTGCACAACCCAAATTCCCCCCACCCCTAACCCCACTGCGCCCTCCCACCTACCTCCTATTCCCCCCAAGGCCACTACTTCACCTTACATGTATGTCTTCTCAGAGGCCAGGCACCTAATTAGTGGAGCCACGGCTGTGCGGCTTCACTAATTAGGTGGGTGGGCCTTCATTCTCTTGTTTGCGGCTGCCCAGGTGTGTACCTTAGAGGGAACTTTCCGCGGACCACCTGAATGGAGCTCGCAGACCACTGGTGGTCCACAGATCACAGTTTGAGAACCTCTGCTCTAGGTGCATTGCTTGGGAATGCTTTTTTCATATCCATTTTTTTTTAAATTTGGGCCAGATCCTTAGCTAATATAATATGACATAGCTGCATTGGAGAAAATGAACCACATTTTCTTTGACTGTTCACATCCCTTTCCCGTTTGCTGTCCATCAATATTTTAGTGAGCAGGTTTATGAGCCAATCAGCAAATTGTATTCAAATCTGATTGAATTACTGTGGACACAAGTTTCAAATGTGTAGTTAAGAATCACACTGGAAACCTGTTTCTAATAGTTACACTTGTCCAGTTAGGGAAGAGATCCATACCATGTGTCCAATCCAAACAGCACCCTGGGAGCGGACATGTCTGGGTCTCCAGAGAGAATGCAAGCTTTCTGCATTGCAACCCCCATTCCTAGACTCACTGAGCAACAGCTAAGTTAGAGCTTCTGCAGTTTGGTTCCATGCTATGATCCCATCCCACTTTTTTCTGCCTGACCCCTGGAGGAACCTGCACCATGACCCTGTTCACTGGGGAGCCAAGGGAGGCACTATGGACAATCATTTCTGGAGCTACTTTAAGCACACTGCCACCTGTGTGTAAATGAGTGGTCAAATGCCTGAATCTGGCCAGACAGCTTTGGGGTTTTGTTGCCTGTTGAGAAAGCCCATTGCTTCATTCTGTTCTCAGCAATATCGCCCAATGACAGTCAGTTTACTGTTGCTACTTTCAAGATGTAGCTTACTCTGTGAGCAATCCCATTTTCGTCAGTGGAAACACTTGCAGATTAAAGTACATGATTAAGGGTGGCCATATCTGAGCCTGAGTTTGCAAAGCGCTTCAAATAGGTCAGTGAGGTGTAAATGTGAAGTAGAACTAGGGGCTCAGAAATATTGTGGCTGGTTATTTTTAAAATTTGCATGTCTAGACAGACGGCAAGCTATGGGGGGCACTCTGCCGGTTGCCACGAGGGCGGCAGGCAGGTTGCCTTCAGCGGCATGCCTGCGGAGAGTCCACTGGTCCCACGGCTTCGGCGGACCTCCCACAGGTGTGCTGCCGAATCCGCGGGACTGTGGACCTCCCGCAGGCAAGCCGCCAAAGGCAGCCTGCCTGCCGTGCTTGGGGCGGCAAAATATTTAGAGCCGTCCCTGTGTCTAGACCAAATGCTTACTTGTTTCCTTCTAAGCCATTTCATTATTGCCTGTAAGACACAGTAATTGTACAGTCATATGAATAAGGAAATTTGTTTTATTTCATAAAATTGAGTTAGTTTCAAGATATCACAGGGAGTCTCAGCAGTTCACTGAAACTTCCTATGATCATTAGGCCAGAGAAGTCACATCAGCTCCAGTCAGTAGGATGTATGTAGGTGAAATTGACATCCAGGGCAAAGTCAGAGCAAACATATGTTGTAAGGGCTGGTCTTAGGCATGAGACAGTGCGGTGGCTGCCCAGGGTGCCTGGTGGTCAAGAGGGTGCCATGTGGCAGCACAGAGGTGTGAGGTTCCAGTGTAGTGTCAGAAACTGCTCCCTGGGGAGCACCACTTGGAGAGGCACCCAGATTTTTCCCTGCTTCCTCCGGGTGGAGGAACATGGAGCGGGAGCGGTGACATTCTGGTGACAGATACTGCTCACCCCCCCACAAACGTTCCTCTGCACCTCACGAGGGGGCAGAGTGAGGCGCAACACAAAGTGCTCCGTGCATCCAAGTCATTTTTCCCACCTGGGCTGAGCTGGGCTGTGAAGTGAGCTTCAGGAGCTGCTGCCCTGGTGCCCTGCCATCCCCTTACGCAGCCCAGGTGGGGAAAGTGACCTGGGTGCAGGGAGCCCTGGTGTCGCTCCTCGCTCCCCCCTCACTGTCCCCTAGGACTGTGGGGAGGAGCAGTGTACTGGGGGGTAGCGAGCAGCAGTGCTGGTTAGTCTCCCCACATGGGCACAGGAGGGGGTTCACGGGTTGGGGGTGCAGGAGGGAGGTGGAGGGATTGGGGGGCAGGAGAGGGGCAGGAGAATGGTGCAGGACTGGGGACTCAGGAGCGGGTACATGGGTAGGGGGCAGGAGGAAGGTGCAGGGGATGGGGTGCAAGAGAGGGACAGGAGGGTGTGCATGAGTTGGGGGAACAGGAGGGAGGTGCAGGGGTTGGGGGCAGGAGGGAGGTTCAGGGGTTGGGGCAAAGAGGGAGGTGCAGGGGTTGGGCTCAGCAGGGGGTGTATGGGTTGGGGCAGGAAGGGGTACATGGGTTAGGGGACAGGAGGGAGGTGCAGGGGTTAGGGTGCAGGAGGGAGGTTCAGGGGTTGGGGAAAAGAGGGAGGTGCAAGGGTTGGGCTGCAGGAGAGGGGCAGGAGGGAAGTGCAGGATTTGGGGGCTCAGGAGAGGGTACATAGATGGAGGGAGGAGGGATGCAGGGGTTATGGGGGAGTGCAGGGGTTAGTGGCAAAGGGAGCTCAGTTCAGGGGTTGGGGACAGGGTTGCAAGAGGGGAGTGAAGGGGTTGGGGCAAAAGAGGAGAGAGAAGCCCACAGGGGCCCAGGGCAATGGGGTGGCACTGCACCCACAGGGGCCAGAGGTACCAAAATACAAGTTCACCCAGGGCACCATTTTCCTTAAGGCCAGCCCTATAGCAGCCACCGCCCCCATTGTGTCCTCTGTGGGGTAGGGGACAGTGTTTTGGCTAACAGAGCCACCAATAGAGCCCAGTGGCTGTGTTCCTGCCCCTCTTCTTGCTTAATATCCCCATTTTCCATGCTCCCACAGAGAGCTGCGGTGGAGTTTATCTCCAAGGCCCAGGGCCTGTGCGGCATCCCTGCTTCCCACCCCGAGCGTGGGAAACCACCACAGTGCTGCTTCGTCGTCAAAGTGCTGGTGTCCCCCAGCAGATGGAAAGTATAGACTGCCTCAGCACCCAGCAGCGGCTCCTAAATAATAGTGCTTTAAAAAAATGGAAAAGGAGGAAAGCTGAATGGACCCAATAGTCATAAATACCAACGTTTAAATCCTGCCCAAGGTGTCTGAAGGGAACACGGGGGGGCTGTGTGTGGGGGGGTGCAAGCTGCCAGTAAATTCTCAGACATTCTGCTGCTGTAGGACAGAATAGCACAGGGTGCTCCTGGAGAAAATGTGTTTGGGCTTGAGCCAAAGCTCACTGAAGTCTGTGGAAGGACTCCCATTCACTTCAGTGGACCATAGATCAGACCCTTAGTGAACAAGCTGACATTCCTTTAAGAAAGGGGAGGGACAGCTCAGTGGTTTGACCATTGGCCTGCTAAACCCAGGGTTGTGAATTCAATCCTTGAGGGGGCCATTTAGGGATCTGGGGCAAAATCAGTACTTGGTCCTGCTAGTGAAGGCAGAGGGCTGGACTCAATGACCTTTCAGGGTTCCTTCCAGTCCTATGAGATAGGTATATGGTGCAATCTACATGGTGAGAGGCTGACCAAGCCTCTCAGATAGCACCCCACAAGCCCTGGGGCTATAGAGCACAGTGGGTGCGGTAGCCCCTTACTTGCTTCTCCTTTGAACATAGGAACATAGGCATTGCTGGTCTGGATCAGACCCAAGGTGCATCTCATCCAGTCTCCTGTCTCTGACCCTGGCCAGCACCAGATGCTGCAGAGGAAGATGCAAGAAACCTCTCATTAGGCAGATGTGGGATAATCTGGCCCCACACTAGGTTTTAGTCTGATCCCTGATAGTTAGAGATCGGTGTAAAGCCTGGAGCATGAGGTTTAATATCCCTTCCAGAATTTGCGTTAGCATTAGCAATCATAACCTTGGGTGTTCTTGTTATCCACAGATGTAGCCAATGCCTTTTTGAATCTCACTAAGTTTTGGCTTCAACAACATCCTGTGGCAATGAGTTCCACAGCTGAATTACGTGTTGTGTGGAAAAAGTATTTCCTCACCAGGTGAGAATTGTGCTGTGGTGTTAATTGAGGTGCACTGGGTGGTAGTGTTAGGTGGAGGGAGAAAGGATCTCAAGGCTTGATTGGGCCCTGCAGATATCCATACTGCAGAATGTAACACATGCATTGCAACTATGAGGGAGTGAGAGAGGCCAGTGAAATTCTCTTTACTTTTTTTATAAAATTTTGAAGGGGGGGGTTGTTTTATTACGTTTTATCTTCGGGGGTGGGGGGAGTTGGGTCCTGCTCCTGGGAAGTGGGAGACCCTGGGGCCATATCTGGTCCTGCCATGGAGGGGTGAGCTGGAGACTGAGCCTGCCCTATTCAAGTGAAGAGAGGAGGGTAGAATTCACTCCTGTGGAAAGACCCAGCACAAGGTCTAAGCACCACTTCAAGTCCCACGTAAACCCTCAAAACCATCCTTAAGTGGTGCGCAGGTTTTGTGCTAACCCTTGGCCCAGGGATGAATTTCTCCCTTATTAAGGTTTTGTTGAGGAAGGTTCATGTGAAGGAAAACCTATGTTTGCTTTAAAAGCATATTATCACTTTATGTGATGGTAGAAAAGTGTTCAAATCATCAATCATTTTTAAATCATTAAGCATAATGAAAATGGGAAGTTGTTCAAGAATGAGGAAGCCGCCATCTTGACTTTCAGCTGGCAGTTTGGAACAAAGGAATGTCAGTGCAAGAGAGAAGCTAGAGAATTTCACAGATGTTTTCAGGTAAGTTTTGTCATTTAATGCATTTTTTAAAAAAAAATAGTAGTTTAATATAAATATTTTCTATGGGTGCTTTTCTAGTAAATAATACTTTGCATTTCAGTGGCATCTTCCAAGAGAGAAAGTGCTTTGCAAGCAATTAATTTACTCTCATGAACACTCGTGTGAGGTATGGCAGTATATTATTAGCCCAATTGTGCCAACAAGGAAACTGAAGCACAGAGACGTTAAGAGCTTAAGTGGAATTCCTGCTTGAAAGCAGCTTAAAATGGCAGCACTCATTGAGAGACATTAGAAACATTCATCCTTTATTAAAATATGACAGTAGCTCTAGTGTTTCTACAAATATTTTTAAAACATATACTGAGATGGATTTTTTGGTGTAACAAATATAATACCTTGGACAGCCAAATGAATACTGCAACTTTCCTCTCACAACCGTGACAGTGTCCTTTTACTTTAGGCTATGTTATAAATTGTCTTTATATTTTAATTAATGTAGGAAAAGCAAAGATTGGAAAATATGGATATAGAAATTTCACAATGGAGATAAAAAAAGAACCAAACACTGAACACACTTATTTTGTATGCAATATTCTGTCATTACCTGCAGCTGATGCATAATGTCCCTGTAATTCTAGAAGACTATTATTCAGTAACTGAACTATTTAAAACCGCTAGCAATAACAATTAATAGCACATTTATTTAGAAAACACATTCTGGAATGCCCATCTTAGAACTTACAAAAGTGGATATAGTCATGGAGACAAATTCAGTGCACACACATCTGCAGAATTTTAAGAAAAATATTTAGCACGTGAATGTTTATGCCCCAAAGTCTCTTTTTGGTTTCACAGCTCTCCCTATAATCAATGTAAATACTTTGTGATCACAGAAGGAAATAAAATAGAATTACATTTTCTCATAGCCTCTTCTCAGCATTCAGACGTCTATGGATAAACCTGCAAATGGACCTGGCTATTAAAGGGACTGTTTGCTTTATAAGAGCCTTAAATGGACAAGGGTCAACTTTTCAAACTTGGGGAGCAAGGGAATGTTTTTTAAAACTTATTCCATTAACCAAAAGGCGAGAGAAGGAATAGTACATAATGTCCTCCTATTCACCTTAGCCTTCATCTCCCATCCAGCTCCACACTTCAGGTCTCATTCTTTGCCTGTGAAGCATTCATGTGAAACTCATGGGGAAAAAACAACCAACCAATCCTCTCCTATGGAAAATATTAGGTCTCTCCAGCAGTCTCTATCATGTGATTTTGATTACTACGTGGACAGCCTTGGCCCAGCCTCTGTTTCGCCTCTTTTGTCGTTGTGCTGACTAATGAACAAGTTATGCTGGCACTAAGGTGAGGCTGCAGCCAGGTGTTCTGTTTTCTCCCAGGCTGGGTTTTGTATGGGGTAGTCGTTTGCTGCAGAGGATGATGAAATGATTTAATAAGAACCTTTGTTCCTTACTTTGAGCTTAAGAGCAAAAGGAAACTCATTTTATTTAGTCTACATCTTTGAGATGATAGTGAAGTAGTCACCGCATCTGTCCGGGAAGGAAAACACTGATTTCTTTTCAGCTGTTCGGAAATGGGGAATGAAACATGGCGACATGTAGGTACAGCAGCTATTTATGGATGCTAACCTTCAGAGGGCAGTGTTTTAACAAAGGTCCTGCCTATCACAGGAAAATGACGCACAGGGCTGCTCCTGTTCCCCCATGAACAGAAGTTGGAAGTAGCTTGGCTGCTGTCAACAAAACTAAACTGTGTAAGACCCTTTAATAATAGTAATATGAATATACATGTATGTAGTGTAATACTGGCAGTGCTTCACATAGATTGAAAAAGAAGGCATGGTCCCTGCCCAAAAGACCTTACAGATTTTAGAAAAGCAAAGCAAAAGGAGTAGGGAAAGGTGAGATGAAGGTTAAATAGATATGTATGCACATCAAATTACTTAGAATGCAAAGCATAAATTTTGTGATGATTTTTTAAAGCAGAAACTGTGGGCGGGTAAGAAGGGAGAAGACAACACAAGAGGAATAATCAGCAGTGCGCAACACTTATATTTAGGACAAAATTCTGCCTCTCTTTGCTCCCCCTCTTCCCTTCAAAAAGAGAAATCAACATGACACAATGTTAATTTATGTCTGTATTCTGGCTCCCCACCTGTGCACAATTCCTTCTGCACATTATTCCCACAAGATGTAGTAATATGTGGAAACAGTTGAGGAAACACAAGGACTATGGTATGTTCCAAAATGGCACCCTGAAACGACCCTCTACAACCAGAGGTATGGAGAAGCTGTGGAGTGGTATTTCCTCAAGTGTGAAAGGGAGCCAAAATGGGGCAGGAGGATGTTGGGGACCATTCTGTCCCATCCACAATTCTTCATGTGGCTACAGATTTACAGACATATGTGGAAGTGTAACCCCAAACAATAATATGACTCGTTGTGATAGGTGAAGAGGAATCTGGACGGTCCAAAATTCTGAACATCCCACAGAAAGGTTAGCCAGGGATGTCATTTAATATACGTGTCTGCTCACCTACACATAAGTGATGTTCTTTTTGCAGTGTTCTAAGAATAGTTTTCTTATGAATTCAAAGCCTTGCAAGCTTGTTTAGGGTCTGTAATTTGCTTGCTCCTGTACATGCACAATCCACCATTAGGATGGCTGTGGGGGGGACTACCGTTGGATTTAATATCGGTCTTCTGGCTAAGAGAGGTGAAAACATTGTTTAGTTTCTTTAGGCCTCAACAAAGCTATATTCAAACATTTCTATATTTAATTAGCAAAAGGTCACCAAAACAATAAACAATATATAGGAGGGACAAGGTGGGTGAGGTAATATCTTTTATTGGCTCATCATCTGTTGTGGGGAGGGAGAAGCTTTTGAGCTTTCACAGACCTCTTCTTCAACAAAGATACAAGCCAGGAGTGGCAGCTGTGTCCCAAGAGCTGCTAACAAAATGGAATTAACATTACATCACAGTACATACATTAGGGCAAACCCAAAGCATCTGATTCACACCAAGGTGTATCTTGCCTCTAGGTCAGCTTGACGAGCCACCACCCTGTGTGAAGGAGGCAATCTTGGCAGGTATGCAACAGAGGAAGTACCATGTTTTACAAAATGTAATATTTACATTTCACACTAACAATGGACCTTGGGGCAGATCTTCAGTTTCTGTGAGCTGTCATAGTTCCAAATGATTCAGCAACTAAGAATCTGATGCCTTGTTTGAGAAAATATATCCCGCTACTACTCCTAAATCCAGTGGTTATGCATTCGTAATAGAATCCATGTTGCAGAGGACAGGAGCAGGGGCTAGTAAAGAATGTATACAGAAAAGATGTCCTGCATATAACATTACCATTTATTGTTAGCCATGCTCCCAAAGAATCAATTAAAAAGTGAATTGGAGTTACATATTGATACCAATCCAGACCATCCCTGAGAAATATTAGGTCCCCATGAAATGGTTCAAATATTTTAAATCAATCTTCTCTGTAGAAATCATGCATCAGGAGGTGGCCCTTTTGTTCCCTCTAATGCACAGTAAGGTGGCTAGATCTCTGTTGGATAGTAAAAACACAGGAGAATTTGGCTCCTTTGCTAACCTGAAGTTATTTGTACCAACTGTGTATTGACCATACATTTTGATATCTTTTGGTAAGAAGAACAGAAATTCGTGGTGGTGGTGTTTATTAATGGCATGAAATTTGATTTCTGTGGGAATGGAGTTAGATTTCTATTTCATCAGGTTTAGTCGGCTTAAATGAAATAAGAGATATAGTGTTAGGATGAACCAATAAAAGGTATTTTATTTAAACACAGTCAATTCTTAAACATGGCCCTAAGGGTATGGCTACACTCACACTTTACAGCGCTGCAACTTTCGCACTCAGGGGTGTGAAAAAACACCCCCGAGCGCTGCAAGATACAGCGCTGTAAAGCCTCAGTGTAATCAGTGCAGCGGATGTGCAGAGGATGTGGTTTACGTGCAGCGCTGGGAGACCTCTCTCCCAGCGCTGCCGCTCCGACCACACTCACACTTCAAAGCACTGCCACGGCAGCGCTTTGAAATTCCAAGTGTAACCATACCCTTAGTTAATAGAAAAAAAACACCTAAGGGCTTGGATAATGCAGAGAATCGGCTAATAGAGCAGAGACCCCCAGCCAGGACTGTGAGGATAAGCAGGAAGAGGGAAATGCTGCGCCACTGCTGAATGCCTCTTACTCTTTCAATTATCTGAACTTCCAATTATGCAAATCAAATCCCCCATTCTATTCAGATAATCAGAAGTATACTGTAGTGCTGTTGGCTCCATGAACAACTGATTCTTCCCCATTCTTATGCCTGAAGTTAACAGCTTTTAATTGTTTTAAAAATAAATTCAGCCAACCAACCTTTCTCCTGTCAACAGCACATGAGATCCTAGTTGTTTTTTTTAATATGTAATAACTGTGAAATCTCTATTTCCTACTTCTCATTAATGATGAGAACACCTTTGTGTCATTCATGCTAAATTTCAAAGTGTTATGGTGCTAGCTTGAAAAAAAAAAACACCTGTGAAATAAATGTAGTATATTCTTAAACCTAGCTGAGCTCTTATGCAGTATTTATAGGTACTCTTTAATCTAAATTAATAATTGAGGTTCCTGAGATGACAAAGGAAAAATACACCTAGAGAAGTGGAAGTCAAAAAAAAAATCTCATAACTTTTAGTTTGTGGTGCTGGACCCGACTGCATAATTGGTAAATACAGCTTTCTTCGGGCTCAGATTGTAGAAATTTCAAACCTAAAGTACTAATGGGTGCTTCCTCTCTGACATGTATCTATGTACAAACAAGAGAAATAAGGTGGGTGAGGTAATATCTTTTATTGGACCAGCTCCTCTTGGTGAAAGAAACAAGCTATTGAGCTACACAGAGCTCTTCTTCAGGTCACACAGAGGGTTACCAACTTCCTAATTCCAGAAAACTGAACACCCTTGTCCACTGCCCCCTGCCTTCCCTGAGGCCCTGCCCCCGCTCCCTCACTCCCCCCCTCCCTCGCTCATGTACTAATTTTCACTGCAAGGCCCAAACAGGCATATTTATTGTTTTGACATGTATTATGCCAAGTTCAGGTTTCATTTGTTACAGGACACTTGAGCTAGCAGCAAAATAGTCAAAAAGGGTAATTTTGAAAAAAAATGAAATTTCACAGTAGTTTTCATGATTCTTTCCCTCCCTTCTTCCTATTTTTTGTAACCAGCTCCATGGTTTTTGTTCACTAAATTTATTGTAATTTTATGTGTGGAATTAGGACCACACATTATCACAGCTGCAAAGGGTCCATTAAAGGCCCATTCCTGAAGCCCAAATACAAATCCATAGAGCACAACCACAGAAATGCACCTGTCCAGACACCTGTATAAATAAATCTGTAGAAACTGACTCCCACCCCTACATGCAGATACACACATGTATTCATGTGTACACCTCTAGCATGCACTAACACACGTGCTTCCACATTAGGCACTAAACAACTGTAATATTAAATAGAGACCCCAACTAAGATCAGGGCAATCAGGGCTCCAGGGTGGTAGGTGCTGGATATACACATAAAAAGAGAGAGTCTGCAACAAAGAATTTATAATATAGCTAGACAAAGGTGGGGAGAAATGTCTGATCCATCAGCTCTTCTGCAATTACTAGTCAACAACATTCACTTACTGAGAAATAATACATTTCTTTTAGAGTTCCCGTCTCTCTTAAAAACTTGTTATGAAATGAATACACACACATTTTATGTCGTCATTTTTTTTGCGCAAGCCAGCAAAGGGAATAAAAGTCAGAGTTAGGCTGCAAATTTTATTCCTATAGGTACACATACGTGGCAATACACACATCTCCCTACACAAACAGACAGTCTCTTACACACATACAATGCATGCACACACTTGCCTACACAGAGACACTTTTTCATACACTTTTCCAGGGGCTGCGTAAATCATCCGGCCAGGAAGGCAGGAGGGTGGGCTGGAGGGGAAAAGATGGGGGCTGGGGTGGAAGAGAGAGGCTGGGGAGGAAAAAGCGAAGGACGAGAGCAGGGTGGGGGTAAGAGGAGGTAGTGAAGGAGAGAGGAGGGGCTGTGGGGGGCTATGTGGGGTGGATGGGGATGCAGGGGGAGGCAGAAGGCTACAGGTGCATGAGGATGTGAGGGGCACAGGTGTATACAGGGACATAATAGGAGTGCAGCAGTGTATGGAGGTGAATGGGGTACAGGGCTGTGGGGGGTGAGGGACATGGGAGTGGTGGCTCTGAGAGGTGGGGAGAATGGGTGGGAGAGCGCTGTAAGGGGTACAAGGCTGGGATGTGGGGGACAGGACGGAACAGGGGAGGGATGCAGTGAGGAGGATGGGGGTGGGACAAGGAGGGATGCAATGATGGGGCAATGAGGGTGCGGGGGAGTTGGGACGGGGAGGGATGCAATGATAGGGCTGGGGGGGTTGGGGTGGGGA
>NC_133774.1:123186975-123205678 GCF_003597395.2 Chelonoidis abingdonii
GGAGAGATGCAGTGATGGGGGTGTGGGGGGTTGGGGCAGGAAGGGATGCAGTGAGGAGGTGGGAGTACTAGAGGGTTGAGACAGGGACAGATGCAGTGAGGGGCTTGGGGCAGGGAGGGATGCAGTGACAGGGGGTTGGGGTGGGTAGAGATGCAGTGACAAGGGGATGGGGATGTGGGGGGCAGTGTAGCCCCATTCCCAGCACTCAGAGATGTGCATACGCATACCTTGAACTCCTGTGTGCCGGTAATGGGGTGACAGACGGTGGTTCGCCACAGGGCACATGCCGCAGCTTGAGCCCAGCCACACGAGGAGAAGATGGCTGGACAGCAGTGGGAGAGACGCTGCCACACGACCCCTCAACAGCCGCCTGCTGCGCACTTGTGAGGCACGCTCATTCCTCCCCTGCCCTGAGCCAGCCAATGGGAGCTGTGTCTGGGCAGGGCACCACATGGATCCCCCTGGCCACCCTGATGGCTAGAAGCCGGACATGCCGGCTGCTTCCCAATCCGGAAGCCATGCAGCGCGGCAGCTAGCAGGCAGCCTGCCAGCCCTGCTGTGCAGCACGGCCAACTGGACAGTCAACGGCCCCGTCAGCAGTGCTGACCGGAGCTACCAGGATTCCTTTTTGACTGGGAGTTCCAGTCCAATACCGGCCACCTGGTCACCCTAGTCACAAACGATGTAACAAACAATACCTTCTTAGTCAACAGACCTGTTCCCTAGATAGATCACGGTCATCTTTCAAGTATAGTGACAAAAATAAATATTTACTGCTTTTTACTTCTATGAACCCTTTAGGACTAACACAGGTAAAGGAACGCAAACTGAAGTCTATTCCTATTTGTGCATCATGTTAATTACATTTGAATCCGTTTGAAGACAATAAGGGTGAGATTCTGTGCTGCATCTCCAAAAATGCTTGCAGACCCAGAGAAGGAAGAGTACCCTCCTGATTCCAGGATGCTCTGGCAGCTGCAAAGGCCCCCAGTGTAAATTATGGCAGCCTGTGTTGAATTGCAAATAAGTAGCAGTGCCAGTACCACCCACAATTCTCCTAGTGCTACTCACAACATGTTCCTGGGCAGGGTTTGTTTGCAGTGGAGCCTGTGAAGGACTGATAAACCTGTGTCAGCAGAATTATTTCTAGTTGGCTGCAGGGGTTTTACAGCCCCTGCCTAATCCACCACTAGTGTTCAGGGGCTGTCACAGGACTCACATTCTCACCCTGGGATTCTACAGGTGTATGTGAATGTTTAGTTCAGCCTGAACCATTATTACTGGTGATGATGTGTGAGAGGGAAAGAATCCATCCTGAATCACTCTGAGTTTCCGGGGCTGGTAGGTAGAAAAAAAAGTTACTTTTAAATTGAGTATGTTTGATGTAGAACTAACTGAGAAACAATAACCATGGAAACCAACACTATCATTTTTATATTGTTACTTTGCAGAGTAGTACCACCTATTTATCTATGTGGTCCTTACCACCATGGTAGCTGAGTGTCTCACCAAAATGAACCAATTTATCTTCACAATATCCATGTGATGCTGGGGTGTACTATTACCCCCATTTCATAAATAGATTGAGAACTGGAAGAAAGAGTGACTAAGTGAGTTGCCAAAAATCACAGAGGAAGTCTATGCCAGAAACAGGAATTAAACCCTAATCTCCTAACTCACAGCTCAAAAGCCCATCCTTCCCCATTTTGCATTGTCTAAGGTTTCATGCTGTTGAAATACACTAAACAGGGCTGTAGTTCTGCACCTGCTCATTCAGTGCTCCATGTTCAGTTTATCTCTCAAGGGCCCTCTCTGACCTCAGGACCAGGAAGTGAATAAAGCTTTCATTGTCACTGTATCCATCATGTATAAATATATGATATAGATACTGATTAGCTGCTGGATGCAGAATAAAGACCCCTTGAAAAAGACATACATTACAATAAAAGAGGGAGCAAATATAAATACCATATAACAGGAGAGACTGGATGGGCCAGAGGATTAGTATGGTGCTAAAGTGCCTTTTACCTACAGGGCATCGGTTCAAATCTAGCCTAGGCTGGTAACAGCCATGTGTTGTGACTAGGCCTGACAAATCGCAGTTAACATCTGCAATTAATTGAAAAGAAAATTAATGTGTTAATTTCATACTTCTGGGCAGCAAGGGAGGCATCTGGGCGTAGAGGGAAGCATTGGTGGCAAGGGGTCTGAAGAAGCCCACAGCTCTGCAGCAGGGCTTTGGATCCGCGCGCGGACCAGTAGGTTTTTGCCAGGAGCTGGAGCAGAGCAATTCAAAAATGTGATTGCTCCAAATCCCTGCTCTGCAGGGTGCAGGAGGAGGGAACAAAGTCCAAGCCTGCAGCTCCGTGAGTAGGGCTGGAGCCCTGTGTGCCAAGGGAGGCTGGAGCCAAGCTCCCTGAGCCCCAAGACCTGTACCCTGAGTGGGGCTGGAGCCTGGAGCCCCACAGAGCACACCCCGAGGGGGCTGAAGTCCAGCACCCCAAGGAGGGATGAAGCCCAGCGCCCTGAGCCTATATATAAATAAATAGTATTCTATTATTGTGTAACAGGGCAATTTAAACTGGGATTTTTAATCGCTTCACAGCCTTAGTTGTGACTATATAAATTAATACTGTAAATGCAGATCTTATTTGTCCACATTATAACTGACATTTATTTTCACCCTTCTTAGAAAAACCAGCATATCTGAAGACGAAGTTACCCTGCAGAACAAGGATGAGACATATGACAGAATGGCATAGGCTAGTGAATGTCCAGTTATTTCCAGGGGTATTTTGTTTGAATCATCTCATAAGCAGTGTTCAAAATGTGCTTTCAACTAAAAATCTGTCATGTGATCTGATGACATCAACGATCATCCCATTCACTGGGCAAACTCAAAACCCTGGTGCTTGCGTTGCACCTGTTCTATGTGTAGAAGCCTTCGCTCTCCTCAGCTGCCAACCCAGCACCCGTTGCTTGCAATAAATGTCATTTTAAAACCTCCCATAAAGATTTTTAAAAGGTCACTTTAGAAATGATTAACATGCTGTAACTACCTGCTTGAATATCCTTCACAGTCACACCTACCCAGCTCCCTCTCTGTCTCTCCTTTCTCACTCTCTAGCTTCCCACAGCCTGTGACCCCTGCCTCCCCCTTCCATTCCTCTAGTTAAATTTGGTTTGTTCGAAGGCTTTGCCATCCGTCCCCCCATATTAGAGCAACACACAGACACTGAGTACAGCCTCATGTCCTGTACCCCACGGACTGCCAAGTACCATTAAGCCCATTGTGCCATTCAGTGACTTGCCCAACGTCACACAGGGAGTCAGTGGCAGAGGAAGGAGTGGGACACGGACCATCTCCCCCTACTCTAGTCTAGGGCCTCAGCCATATACCCTTCCCTCCCTCTCTCCACCCAACCATCTCTTCCCAGCTCCCCCTCCTTTGATTCCTCCATCCCCTCTTCCCAGCTCCCACCACTCATGTCTTCCCAGTTCCACCTCCTCCGCTCACTCTGCTCCTTGCCTCCACCCGTCTTCCCAGTTCCTGTTCCTCTGTCCCTCCCTTCCCAGCTCTCCCTTTCTCAGCTAGGATTGCCAACTTCCTACTTGCACAAAACCAAACATCTTTGCCCTGCCCCCTCCGCTCCTCCAAGGCCCCGCCCCCTGCTCACTCCATCCCCCCTCCCTCTGTCGCATGCTCTCCCCACCCTCACTCGCTTGCTTATTTTTACTGTGGGTGCGGGCTCTGGGGTGGGGCTAGGGATGATGGGTTTGGGGTGCAGGAGGGAAATCAGGGCTGACGGATGGGGTCCAGGAGGGGGTCAGGGGTACAGGCTCCGGGTGGCGTTTACCTCAGGCTCCTGGAAGCAGCGGCACCTACCTTGTGGCACGGCCAGGAGGGTCTACACACCTCCCCGTCCACAGGTGCTGCCCCCACAGCTCCTTTTGACTGTGATTCCCAGCCATTGAGAGCAGTGAAACCGGCACTTGGGGCAGGGGCAGCACATGGACCCCCCTAGCTTCCTCTGTGTGCAGGAGCTGGAAGGGGGTCATGCCGCTGCTTCCAGGAGCTGCACGGAGCCACGGCAGGCAGGGGGCATGCCTTAGCCCTGCTGCGCCAGCGACTGGATTTTAACAGCCCAGTCAGTGATGCTGACTGGAATCGCCAGGGTCCCTTTTCGACCAGGCGTTCTGGTCGAAAACCAGACACCCGGCAGCCCTACTTTCAACCCCTCCCTTCCCAGTTCCCGCTCATCTCCTTCTTCTCCCTTCTCAGCTCCCCCTCTCCCAACCCTCCCTCCCCAGCTCCCCCTCCTCTACTTCCTCTCCCTCCCCAGCTCCCCCTCCACTCCTTCCTCTGTTCTCCTTTTCCCCAGCTCCCCCTCTCCCAACCCTCCCTCGCCTGTTCCCTCTCCTCTGCTTCCTCTATCCTCTTCCTTCCCAGGTCCCCCTCTCCCAACCCTCCCTCGCCTGTTCCCTCTCCTCTGCTTCCTCTATCCTCTTCCTTCCCAGCTCCCCCTCTCCCAACCCTCCCTCGCCAGTTCCCTCTCCTCTGCTTCCTCTATCCTCTTCCTTCCCAGGTCCCCCTCTCCCATCCAACCCCTTCCCTCGCGGTTCCCTTCCTCTGCTTCCTTCTATCCTTTCCTTCCAGCTCCTCTCTTCTCCTTCCTGTCCCCATCCCCGTTCCCCCTCCATTCTTCCTGTCCCTTCCTCCAGCTCCCCGCCCCGCCTTTCACCCCTCCCAGCAGGGAGGAGCTTTCTGCCAGCGGCAGCCGCTCGCGTGTGCCAGTGACATCACCGCCGCCCTCGCCGTGACTCACTCCTTTCCCCGGCGAGATCCTGCCTCTCATTCCTGTTCCCTCCCTCTCCGTGACACCATTCGCGCCAGGCGACAGGGAACAGAGAAGGGCGGACAGGGTGCCCAGCGGATGGCGTTCACTGTTGGGGAAGGGGAGAGCCAGAGGGGGCCAGAGGGGGCGTGGCTAGCGGCTGACAGAGGGGCGGGGTGCCCTAGCGTTGTCAGCGCGCGCCAAGCCGTTTTGCTTAGTGCGCGAGAAGCGGCGAGGTGGAGCGTGGCGCGTCCGGCAGGGGCGGACCGAGGAGGGAACTGCGGGCAGAGCCGCCAGCAGGGGTCGGAGCGGTCCGGCCAGCGCCTCTCGCTGCGTGCGCGGCCCCGGGGCGGGGATGGCGGTACTGGCCCTGGCCTTGGACGGACTCGCCATCTTCGGGCTCATCCTCTTCGTCGTGCTGTGGCTCATGCACTTCATGTCCATCATCTACACGTAAGTGCGGCCGCGGGGCCGGCCCGGGGTCCTCGCCGCTTCCCCCTGGGCGGCGCCGCCCCGCAGCCAGCGGGCTTGGCCCGACTGCCGCCCCGGGAGCTGAGGTGGACTCACCGCAGCTCCCTCCGCGCCCCGACCCTGTACAGTAGGGGGGTGGCATTGCTGGGTGATTCACTTCCCACCGGGGAGTTTCGCCTAGCTTTGCCTAGCGCCTGGGCAGCCTCCCTCCCCGGGGCAGGGGGGAACCGTTCTGCCCCCCCGGCACATGCCCCCCCCCACACACACACACATCGGCCCTCCTTGACACACGGATCCCTGAGCTGGACTCGCCCCCCACTTAGCCTTCCTCCGACACATCGACCCTCCCCAACACATGGCCCCTGCCCGAGCCGGACCTGCCCCCCCACTCAGCCTACCTCCCCCCCTCGACACATGGCGCCCCTGAACTGGACCCGGCCCCCAGTCAGCCTCCCCCTGATACATGGTCCTCCTGAGCCAGATCCCCCTCCCACTTAGCCTGCCCCTGACACATCAACCCTCCCCGACACGTGGATCCCCTGAGCCGGACAGGACCCCTTGAGACATGGAGCCCCCTGAGCTGAATCCCCCCCACACTTAACCTTCGGACGCATGGACCCCAGACGTATGGATCCTCACAAGCCAGACCCACCTCCCCATGTAGCCCCCTTTCCGCCCTATGGATCCCCATGAGCTGGACCCCCCACATACATATGACATGGATCCCCTGAGCTGCACCACCCCAAGCCTACTCCCTCTTGGCACATGAACCCCTTGCTAGCCTGCCCTCAACACATGAATTCCCTTGAACCTGGCCGCCCCCCCCACATGCCCTCCCCAAGCTTTCTGCTTATCGACACCCAACACATGCACACCCATAACCTTGCTGCTACATCGCATATATCTGCACACTCCCATAAACCTTCCCTTTCATAACATACATGCATCAGTGAGCCTGCCCTCATTGTTTTAACACACACATGCACACACGTTAGCCTACACCCCCAGAATACACACACACACACCCCTACTTCCCTCTTCCTGCCCTAACACATCTCAATTGTTAAATATGTAAGTTTGCCTTTTGTTTGGGGCTCTATTATCTCCTGACCATCACCACCATACCTTCCTTTCTTATGCATTGATTTACAGTGATAGGTGTATGCTTTTCATTCTCTTTTTGTTGTTCTTGTTATTGTTACATTTAAAATGTTTGCTTGGAGGCATAGCCTTGAGGGAGGGACCTTAGGTTTCTTGTGAGGGTCTCTTGGGGACAGCAGTCATAAAATGTTATGTTGAGCATTCTTTAGAAGGATACAGACAACAGCTCAGTCTTAAATAGCACACAACTTTGAACAGTCTTAATTTTAGTGATATTTATACTGATAAGGTTTCTCAAGATAACTTATAATGGTAGGGGGAATGAATTCTGGTCTGGATCTGCCTAGATAACTAGCTCTGAAGACAGGTTTCAGAGGTAGCTGTGTTAGTCTGTATCAGCAAAAACAATTAGGAGTCCTTGGGGCACCTTAGAGACTAAAATTTATTTGGGCATAAGCTTTTGTGGGCTATGACCCACTTTATCAGAGAGATGGAGTGAAAATACAGTAGGTGGGTATAAATATGTGTGGATATATTTATTGTTCTGGGTCTGAAGAGAAGAGGTGCTTAAAAATAGCTCCCTGCTACTGTTTATTTCCTTTTTTTATTACTACAATTGACCAAGCATTTCTGCCTGGGCTGTGTTCAGGAATTGATGCGTGTATACAAAATGGGAGAGAATATTAAGAGATGGGTTACTTTTGAATGCAATCAGTATTGTTCAAATAACAGTCTAAATTTACCTTATAATGACTGCAGCAATGTACTGGTTACTGCAAATGGGTTTTCCTGTAGCTGTTGTAGAATATATTGTAACAGAGTATCAAAGGTTCTGCTGTTAGTAAATGATGCAAGTCTTCCTTTCATATTTTTGTTTCATGTCATGTGGTGTTTGTGCCATAAAAGTCTCCTGTCTTGCTGTTCACTCAGCCACACCACAATTAGTTGTCTGTGAAATCCTGGCCTCAGTAAAATCAATGGCAAAAGTCCCATTGACTGTAGTGTGGCCAGCACGCCAGGATTTCATTTCTGGAATTTGTGGCTATGACTGAATTATGAAAACCCACATGTGAGCTTTAATAATTTTATTGTCATTCAGTTGCATTTAGCTTCCATATTTACTCAAGAAACCATGCCTTCCTTCCTTTGAAAGTTAACTGTACAGGAATGGTATGGCACTCCCCTTCGTGTACTGTTCTCTGAAGTTCCTGTAGGAGCCAGATACTTTCCTGCAAGACTCCCATCAAAGTCAATGGGAGTTCCGAAAGCAAGCGATCGTAGGACTGCAGGCTTAAACATCAAACACCAGATGGTTTCAGTCTATCCAACTGAAAGTTACTTAAATTGAACCTGAGAGATTGTGGAATGCTCATAGTCTTGTTTGGACAGAGTTACATTTCTGTTAAATATATCTTTGATTGAAGCACTCTATTATGTTTCTCTCCTCTTCCCCCCCTTCAAAAAACAACAACAAAAACCAACCAACCCACAACAGCCCTTCATTCTGTAATTCTGTAGTTGTAGTCAATTGGACAGTTTTTCACTCTGATTCAACAAGGTACTTAAGTACATGCCTGACTTCCAGGATTTGAATAGTCCCATTCCCCTCTTTAAAGTTGCATACATGCTTAAGTGCCTTGCTGAATTGGGGCCTCTTCTCTTAGTGCCTTCAGGAATTGCCAATGTAAAGTCCTGTCAGCAGGTGTCCATTACAGGGGTTTTTGATGTGGCTTCTTTAAAAACTATACGCGTGTATGTGATATGCACAGGGATGAATTTTGGCATATAGGTGAAGTGAAACTGTCACTATTTTCTCAAATTTGAGTGGCTTTGATTTAAAAAAAAAAAAAAAAGAATTGAGTCACAGTGTGGCCTTTGATGGTTTATTTAATTACAAGAGCTATAAAGATAAAAATCTTAAGTAGCTACTGCTGTTGTCATGGCAAATGTCCATTTTATAAATCTACTTAATACATGTGATTATAAAACAATAATGGTTTTGCTAGGATCACTGAGGTAAGCCCAGTCCCCAAGAAGACTCCCAAAGTTTGGCCCCTTAACGGTAAGGGTTGAATATAGTCTGCATGTATTATTTTTAGGGAGATTTGAAGATCTTAGCCATTTCAGTCAAGCCCCATGCAGAGTTATCTGCCAAGAATCCCTTGTGCCTACCTGGAGTCTATTTGAAGTCAATAAGGACTGCACTTAGAGGCACGGGTCCGTCTACTGATCTAATGGCAGGATTGTGGCCTACCACTGTAGACTGTCTAAATATGTTAATTTGAGAACCTAAAACATGTTGTTTTTGAAATAACTTTTTAAATTTATGAAGCTGTGTGATGCTATAAGTAGCTAAGGTGGACATGTTTAACAGAAAATGAGTGCGTGGCAAAGGAGAAGTTAGCTTCTGCAGTGTGTATGATGTACCGAGGAAAAATGTGATTGAATGAAAATATTGGCTGAAATAATACATCCTAAAGTTATAGGAAACCATGGAAAAAACAAGGACTAATTCTTGATTTCCCCCCCCCGCCCCAGCAATCTCTTTACATATAACGATTTTAAGTGAAGTAATGTTTTCCAATGGTATCCATTCAACATTCTTCCAGAGTGTAGTGCAAATGACTCTCTAAAATTAAAAAGAAACATTTAAAATGGTATATTAAAATTTATAGCATTCCAAGATGTGTGCTGAAAAAAGAACTTTTGAACTAGTGAGTGAGAATCTGAGTAACACTGGATTTATGGTTGTACTATTTTAATGCTAATTACTTACATTGATCTTGATAGAAATTGTGTATGCATAAATAATGTTCTTTTAACATAGATTGATTTATTTATAAACATATAGTTAAGAAATGCCTGAATTGAGATTGCCTTTGTATCCTTAATTTGCCCCCCTTTGTCCCCGTGTATTTGCATGATGATAGTCTCTAATTACATGATGACATACTTTTTTTTTTTAATTCATTCCTTCTGTCAGTGTTCTTGGTAAGATGCCTGCCTCATTTGCTGCAGAAGCTGGAAGATGTGTGGTGAATGAGGCAGGGGATTGCAGGAAGAGATTGGATGGTCTTGTGGTTAAGGAAATTGAATATCACCCTGGAGAACTGGATTTTATCCTTGCCTTAGCCATAGAATACCTATGTGGTGCTTGGCAAATCACTTACATGAAAATGTACACAGTTGGCCACTCCTTTTCTGTGTAGTCAACTTGAGATTCCTGCATTTACAGTTTTGAGTTCTCAGTTCTCCTGCAACTGAGCACAGTAGGAGCTCTGATCTGAACATACATAGAACCATAATATGCTGCATATTCTGAAAAATTGGGTCCTAGTCTTCTAAAATTGGGCACCCAAAATAAATTTGGCACTTTCAGCTTTAAACTCCCCACATGTTTCATTAGTGAGGTTGGAATCTTTAGCTGCATGGCACAGTCCTCAAGCATGTGAGCTAGAGAGTAACTGGTAAAAGGCTATCTTCTTCTGTGTGGACCTGCCTCTAGAGGGAGATGGAGACACACTTTGCCTTTGGCTTTCACAGCTGTTTTGCTACACACCAAAGGAATGTTGAAATTCAAGAATAATGGTTTTGATTCCAGATTATGTCGGGGAATGATCTCTAGTGGTTACAGCCCTTCAGCTCCTAGCTTCACCCACTCCTGTCTGATTCATGCACCTGTTCCACTCTGACCTGGCTCCTGCCCCTTCTCCTCATCTTGATCTGTTCTTGACCCTCTCCCCTCCCTGCCTTGCATCTCTTCCTCCTCACCCTTCTGAATCTGAGTCAGGCCACTTTACTCCTTCTCCATGTTGCCTGTGCACCAGCAAGGAAAGCATTGGCAACACAGGAGAGAGAGTCTTTCAGTTCAGTTCTGGTGCCGCAGCAGTCTGTCAAGGAAAATCCAGCTTATCCTCTTGTACTCTGGGATGGTGCACACTCTGTTGCTTTGTGTGGATGGTGTATGTGCAGGTTGGTTGTCGATAGAAGCTGTGAAAGGGTGGAACATTCTTAAAGGGGATGCAATCTTTGGATAATTTCACTGCCAGACTCCAAAGTCTCTGTGGAGCATGTGTAATTTGAGATTTCCCTCCCGGGGTTTTATAATTTGGTGAAATCTGGACAGATTTTCTTGAGGAAGAAAAAAGACTCATTTCTATCGCCCGAATGACCCCCTGCCAAATTTCAGGTCCTTGTTTCAAGGTAGGAAGGCAATTGAGCATCTCAGGGAAATGGCTGAATTTTGGGTTTTGTCTTTTTAGTGACTGAAACTATGTATCTTTCCCTAAACTCATTCTTGGATACAAATTTAGACTGTTTAGCCTTTACTATAGATGTTGTCCCCTGTAGATTTTTCTTGCATGCTACAGACATTTTGAGAGAGCTGAAAGCAAGGTAGGAAGGATGGATTTATGGTTAAGGCACTGGACCAGGGCTTTAAAGATTTGCATTCAGTTCCCAGCCCTTCTACAGACTCCTTGTGTGATCTTGGGCAAGTCCATTTAATATCTGTACCTCAATTTCCTATCTATAAAATGAGACTGATACTAACTAGAGGTATTGCAAAGATAAATTCAGTAATGTTTATAAGGTGCTCAGATAAAACAGCGTTGTGGTCATAGAAACTGTTACTACTGTTGGTGTGTATACCTAAAATAACTTAAAGGGGAAGATTTCTGTACCACTGGAATTTGATTGAAGTAGTTATCCTACTCTTAGACTAGCTAGTATAGGTATGAAACCTGGTTTATTAATTCATTAGGCTACTGTGCAATATTAAAATATAATGGAAATCTATTTAGGGCCAAATCCTGCTCCCATTAACTTCTGTAGGAGTTTTTGCCTCTGATTTCAGTGGAAACAGGATTTGTCCGACTGTATCTAACTCTGTGTACACGCTAGAGCTTAAGTCGGTGTAAGTTATGTTGCTCAGGGGTGTGAATAAACCACCCCCTAATGTAAGTTACGCCAGCCTAAGTACAATTTACAGTGCTGCAACTTTCTCGCTCAGGGGTGTGAAAAAACACCCCAAGCGCAGCAAGTTTCAGCTCTGTAAAGTGCCAGTGTAGACAGTGCACAAGCGCTGGGAGCCAGGCCCGCATACAGGTGGTTTTTTTGCCGTGACCACACAGGGCATGTTAAAGAACTGCTGTTGCCGGTGTAGACTAGCCCTAAGATTTGGCTCTAAACTTGGCTTTGTCATAAATAACACTTTTCAGTAGTGTTGTTTCTCTGATGTTGAGGCTCAGGAATACCAAATTTAAGTATCTTTCAAATGTAATTATATGTGGCAAGAAGTTTCTTATTATGAGAATTTTTGTCATTTTGGATTGAGCTAAATTAATACAGTTTTCTGTTAGTTTATGATGATCAGTGGCAGAATAAGTTAGGCACCTCGTCCCCAGTAATGCCTATCTTAAATTAGGTTAGTGAGCTGTCTTTCGCATACCCAGAGCAACTAGCAATATATCTGCTAATTCCTTTTTGTGAGTAATACTTAATGTTTCTGTTGGATAACATAGATCATGAAATGGTGTTTTGCTTAATTTTGGACTCCCCAATAATGATTTAGAATACTTTGGCAACACAGTGTTAAACTAACTCCAAAACAAACTGTTTCCAGAAATTGCTGTAATGAACAAAGCTCTTCCTAGAAGACCAAATTGCTACTGAATTTTCCCTTCTGTTAAAACTACCATATTGCAGCTGGACTGTTAGATCAGTTAACAATATTTCTAGTATTGTTGCATAGTATTTTAGGTAATTTTCGTCAATATTTAATATTTTCCCTTTCAGAGGTACCAGTATGAAAATTGAAGGCTGACTTATGCCCCACCTCCTAAAACAAACACAAAATAAATCAATCTATCTTTCAGGTTTATCATGCCTCTTTGCCAGGCAGTAGTGTGTACAGGGTGCAGAGTAAGGATTGGGTGAAGAAGGAAGTGATATCAAATCAAACAATTGTTATATACTTCAGAATAGCATTTGATAATGGCTTCCTATTTTTGTTTAATGTAAATATTGCCGTAGTGTGACAATTTTATAGCAAAACTTGCAGCTGATCTTTTATTCAACTAAATGTGATTTATAATATAATATTCATGCTTTTTTTTTTTGAATGGAACACTTCATTTTCTGGACATCTAGAATAATTTGTGCTTCCTAGAATCATGTGTCCTCTGATACTAGGGGTTTACTAAAGAAAATTATAATCTTGAGACTTTTTTCTTATTTCACAAAAATTAAAGAATTGTTAATAATTTTATTAAATTGCCTCCTTTCTTTCCATGCCATGATTCTATTTCAATTTCAGCTGTCTGTGCTCTTGTACCTCTTGCTCTATTTTAGGTGTATTTGCAGATTTTGCAGGGGCTAGGCTAGGGTTACACATTTGTCTTGAATGTGGCTGTGAAGTCTTTGATTTAGTTTTTATGGCAGATTAAATAACTTGAATGTTCTAGGACCAGTAGTTAAAATTGTGCAGATAGTTTTTAATAGTTTGTGCTAGCCTGGACATTGCACGTTGAATAGTCTGTGCTTTTGGAGGTGGCGTTGTTAGGTGGGCCATCTTGCTCAGTGTCTCTCTGAGACTGGCTTCTGGATTCTTGACTATTTCTCTGTCTTGGGTGTGGAACTGTAATTTGCTGGCCCAAAGTACTGTGGGATCACTGTCGAGGACAAACTTTAGGCTTTTTTCCTGCATTGGTAGTGTATGCGCACAGGCAGACTGCCAAACCCAATCATTTGCAGAATTAGGGCCTTAACTGTTTTTCTGTGGAAAGAAGAATATGTAATGTCAACCTTTCCTGTTCATTCAGACATCTTTGAAATGTCATAAATTTAGCTGAAGGAGTGATATTCCAGGATAAAAAAAAATGTCAGGTGGTGTCATAGCATCCTCTATCTAAGACCATAGGTGTCATGCAAATAACTGATTTATAAGCACAATGATAGCTTCTCCAAAGGGCGAGAGCTTTCTTTTTACAATAATCTTTGGAGTCTTAAGCCTTCTGCCTCCATGTTTTGGAAAACCTGGTTGTTTTTCACAGGCTGTTAAACAGACTTTTCTGAGGTAGATTAACTGCATAGAATTAGTGTTCTTCACATCTCTGTGGCTGAAGTAATGTGTGGCAGAAAGATAGCATGTATGAACTTCCTGAAATTTTAAGCTTTAAAATCAATAATAATTTTCAAAAACTATTCAAAGAGATAATCACGTGGTTTAGATTTTGTAAAGAAAAATGGAAATATTGTCATAATGTTTAATTGGGGGGGAATGTCAAATGGTGGTGGATTTAAACATTCTTTGTAGGGTTTGCAATGTAAACTGTGCTTTGCTGTATTGAGATTTAAGAACTAGCAAGTAAAGCTAAGTCTAGTTTTTCTGTCCATACTGAGTAAATGCAAAAACAAACCAATAATAATGAAGAGTGAGAGTTCTGAAACTTCAAGTTTAATAATATGTTAGCAAGGAAACACTTTAATCTGACAGTTTCCATTGGCTTCTACTTTCTAATATGCAGCCACAAAGACAATGTTCCATAATCCATAAGGAAAGGTTAACATGCATCCTGTCCATAAGACATCAGAAATTAAAGAAGAAATCAATATATCTAGCAATTTGTGGATACAGAATAGAGTTGGGAGAGATGTTCCAATTAAGACCGTCTCATTCACTCAGTTTAGTAAGAGATCATGAAAGAGCTCCCAGTCTAAAATCCTCTTGAATTAAGAGCAAGGTCTGAGCCTAAATTGCAGCTAAGTTTCTCAGTTCTATGGAACTATAGTGCAGCATGCTGGAAATACTGTAGCAGCTATATTTTAAATATAAAAATTGAGTATCCTTTATTAAAAGTGTATGGCACAGTCAGTATAATAGTCTGTCTATTCTTGATGCTCGGGTCACCTGGTCCCCATGGTTACAATTTTCAGTATGACAAACATATTTGTCCTGATAATCCTTACCTACGTTATGGACGTTGTCAGAGGCATGAAGTAGAAGGCTTTGACAGTTGGTGCCATCTGCCTCCTACCCAATGGAGTACTAAGAGACAACTTCAGACTGTGAGATAAACATGTTGGCTAGCTAGAGTTTTTGCTAGAGTGGTGAACAGTAGAATAATTGAATTGCCATTTAAATTGTCATCTTTATTAATTCATTAAGATGATGGGGGCAGTTCATATTTTTCAGATCTCTTATTTCAGGTTTTCTGCAGAATTGGAGAACACTGCATTGGCTTACTATTTCTGTTTTAAAGTTTTGTGTCTAACCATAAGCGTTAGATACAATTCTGATTTTTAAATGAAAGTTGGCGATTCTGTATGCACGGATCTGTTGCAAGGGGTAGATTCTGCAGCCATAGAACACATGGGGCCCTGTATTGTCCTCTGGGGATTTCCTCTTAAGTAGATTAAAAAAACACTGCTTTCAGTATATTGAGACAACTCTCTGAAGACACACAAGACTTTCCTACAATCAGAAAATATGAAAGTAAATTCCCCCTAGTTTTGCACATTCTGATCTGGTGAGAGCTCTAGGGTACACAAGTGGCTTCTGGTTCAGCCATTCTGGGTGGGTGGGGTGTCTTTTGTTTTTAACCTCCCTGTTTTATATGCTGTAAAGTACACTTAACTAACATGATAAAAGTGCTGGGGCTTCCACTGGTTTTAATGCTGGTACAGTTTATTATATGCAACCTTACTTGTTTCTCCTGTGTCTACATATCTTACTTAATTGAACAGGGAAGAGATTTTTCAATTAAAAATCTCTGCATAAATTGTAGAGGTGGGGGGGGAGGGTACAGTGTTAACTTTTCTTGGAATGGAAAATTATTAAATTGTACTAGGAATTTTTGTATGCTAAACAGTACTTGGTAATAAAAAGAGAACTCAAAATAAGATCAGATCTCTCTGTGCCAAGTCTCAGGTTGACTTAGAACCAGAATGCCCAGCATATGTTGAGTTGTTCTGTAACAGTTTCCTTTAAAGAATATCAGTCCTATCTGAGGACTTAAAATTAAGAAATCTCTCTTCACTAAAATCCTGTTTAATGGGATTTTCTGTTCTCTCTTTGTGCACAAGTCAGTGGATAGGTCATAGGCCTAGGAGTCAAGAAATCTGGGTTTTATTCTCATCTGTGCTTTGACACTTTGGGGAATAATAGCTACTTTTTGAAAAACACTTTGAGTTACGTGGATGATAGGAATTGTCACAGCTATATATTAAATGTTAAGTAGTCTTTCCACTCTTTTCTGTTCTCATGTTTTTCCACTTTAATTCTGTATCTCATCTATTTCATGGCATTTGTCTTTTCCATGTGTTTAATTTCTTGCGTTTTATTTCCAGTCTGGACTTCTGTGCGTTCCATTCAGATGTTACCTCTTGTTTTATACCTAAGTATGTAACATGTGGCAGAGGAGAATGTCATCATAGTGGAATCATAAAATGTGACTCTGAGCCACCCTTTCTTTGTAACTGCTATGTGAGGAGGTATTGATCAACTGTAGGATGCTTTTGTTAAACAGGAACTTATAGTTAGATTTCATCTAAGAGCCTGTTTATTTTTGAAAAAACAACCACCCTCACACCCCTAAAAATAATCTGGTTGTGGCCATTTGATCCTGGAAAGTAGCCACAGCAGCTGTTTGTGCTTTGTGTTGCAAAAGTTGGATTCCTTGATGCTGTCCTCTACAGAAGAGTTAGAAAGACAGAAGTAGTCATCTCTGTAGGATGGGATACAATAGGGAAAGTTTCCTCCTTCTCTTCAGCGCTTCCTTCCCCACCCCCATCTTAACTATCCATTTGAAGCAATTGAAAAGAAAACTATGGAATGAAGACCAGAGATCTGGGAACTTCACAAATCTCAGAAAATATTGTAGGTTAAATCATCTCTTTGGACTCGAGGCATCATGTGATAGAATAATGGCCTCTGCATATGTTTTTGCCTTATTTAATTTATTCTTTACACTAGTACACTACATTCTGAGGGAATTCCACCATAAAAATAAAATTTGCACGCTATTTAAAATGCTGCATATTATTTGTCATAATAAATACGGAGGCTCCAGCGTGACAATGGGGAAGCATAGGGATGGCCTATGGAGGAGGGAGATCACCTCTGCAGCCACCCCCGGACATGGACTCAGTGATGAGGCTAGTGCACTCTGACCCGAGACTGACACAGTGCAGAGGCTTCCACCCCACTCAGAAATTCCCGAATGACCCTACCTTTGCTCCCTCGCCAGGCACAAGCTTACAGTACGCAAGCATGAGGACAGAGGCATTGCATACCCACGGCCCAGCCCTGGTAGAGCTCAGGTTGTGACTCTAACGACTGAAGAACGCCGGTTTGTAATCAGATTTTTAAAGTACGAGTGCCATCGGCTCACCTAAAGCACATTATTCACCAGTGTCGTCCAATGTACCGAGGCTAGCCGTCGATTTCTGGAGCGTCTGCAACTGTGGGTAGCATATCTGTAGACCTAATTCCACATAGTTACTCGCAACTCCCGGCCTTGGAATAACTGGGGGTGAGATCCAGTCTCAATGGTGGCAAATAAAACATAGTTGTCGCGGTGGTTCTTTTGGGTTAAAACAATAACCCACCTCATCCCGCTCCATGAAGAGCAGCTAAACAACCAGTTTCAAACATGGGTTCTCCTTTTTTCCATATAGGTACTATAGACAAACCGCAATAACACACTGTAAGCATGGACCCTCTCAGACCATAAGACACGCGATAAAAATCGTAGATGCCGTTGGTAAACAACCTGCACAGTCTCGCAGATCGTATCTAATAAAAGTTGCTGAACCACAGACACAACTGCAAACCTGACTTTAGTACCGATGGATAATGAGTAAGAGGCAGCTTAGAAGGCAGTGCGGCCGACTGAAGCAGTGAATTGAGTGAAGCATGAACACAGTAATCCCATCCTTGCACAAACTGCAAAGAAGATGTTATAAGGTTGTGTGGTTAGCGGCCACCGCCCTGGGCTTCTTAGGAGGAATCGTGGTAAAAAGGTGGGAGCAGGTCACGCCATAGAATGGCCTGGATTGGGCATGGGAAAATACAAGGCACGACTTGGTGGGACATGGCATAGTTGGGGGGCAATGTGTTGGGACGATTCGTCGCAAGCTTTGTGGCTTCGAAAATTTCGCAATGCGTAGGGGCACTTTCTATGGAATTTGTGACTTGCTTTCCTCCTGCCCTGAACGCCAGAACACCGATTGATGAGAGCAGCCCACAGTGAGAAGTGGCAATATCCCTCTGAAGTTGCAATGCCAGATCAGCTACAGTACAGTCGGGAAATCAGTTGGAGTGGGAAAAGTATGTGGAGGCTGCCGGTGATGCAAGTACCAAAGCAATCATTAATCTGCGCTACGAAAGGCGGGACCGGAAACATGCAGTCATAGTGGATGGCTTCCATGGGATTTCCTAACGTGGGGAGCGATAGTATGGAACCCTATATCTCTATCTATGCCCTTGGAGCACCAGGTGATCCATCCCCCAGTAATGTAATATTCCTGCAAGGTTGGTTTTCACCATGGTGCTGCAACTGTCATCTGGTGGTAATTCACTAAGGGCGTTCTACTGAACATCCACTGTGGGATTGGCTCAGTGAAGGATTTTATGACGCTGCTGTGTTCAGGAACACTACCATTAAACGCTGCAGCAAGGGAATTATTTCCCAGACCAGAAAATAACAGTTGGGGATGTTGAAATGCCTTAGTTATCCTGGGGACTCAGCCTCCCTTGATGCCATTGGCTTCTGAAGCCATAACACAGGGCGCCGGAAGTAGTCAGAGCGTTCAGCTCTACAGGCTGAGCAAGTGCACAATGGTGGTAGAATGTTTGCATTTGGGCCGTTTAAAGGCGCGCGGCGCACATTCTGACTCACTCAGAACTCAGCCAATACCATATTGTCCCCGATTGTCATACGGCGCTTTCTGTGTGCTCCCCTCTGGAGAGTAAGGGGAGACTCTTATGGCGGGGTGGGAAGCTGAGGCAAATCACCTGGCTGCTGATACGTGCAGCCAGACACCAGGGCGATTAAGAAGAGCACACCAAAAAAGCGGTGCGCATCAGAGAAGCGTTGAAAGAGTTTCATCATTCAACGGCCAGGGGTACTGTGGAACTGCTGTGTTGTTTCCCTTGATGAACCTCCACTTGATTGAACTCATTCCCGTAAGCAACCACCCTTCCCTTCGTTACAGCTTGCTTAAGGAGAATAAAGTTACTATCATTTAAAAATAATGTATCTCCTAAAGTCAGATAAAAGAAAGGGAGAGGACGG
>NC_133774.1:123205778-123221871 GCF_003597395.2 Chelonoidis abingdonii
GTGGGGGGCTCAGTGGGTGGTAGTCTGTACAGGGGGTGAGGCTTGGTGGGGATGCTGGGTGCAGGGGGTGAAGGTTGGATGCGGGGGGGTGGGTCTGTGTATGGGGGGTGGCGTCTGGATGCATAAGGTTTGGGTGGAAGGAGGAGCAGCTCCCTGTACAGTGAGGCCTCCCCCTGTGGCTGAGGAGTGATGAGGGGACAGGAAGGGAGGGAGTGCAGAGCTTCCTGTAGCCAAAAGAAGTTTCTGAGGGTGGGTCTAATCTGGCCCAGCTGCTTCTTATAGGGAAAGAGGAGCTGAGGAGGGGCACATCACCACTCTTGTGGCTTCCCTTTTGTTTCCCCATCAGAGAGTCATTTTTCTGCAGGGACACAAAGAAATCTGCAGAGGATATGAATTCTGCATATGCGCAGTGACACAGAATTCCCCCAGGAGTAATTTAATCTAGGTACATTTAAAATGAGCTGATGTAGCCAAGGTAGTATACTCTGAGAATTGTTCCTTGTAGGGATAGGGGAGTGACCAGATCGGTTTGAAAACAGCAGACAGCTGGTTTGAGGATGTTTTAAAGTTCAGCAAGCAGCTTTGTAAAAGTGATATGTTCTAAACACTTACAGTTTGCAATTTACAGTGGAGTTTCCTGGAATCTAGAAATTGAAGGTCTGCCATGCTCTTTTTCTTATAGCAAAGTGGCATGACGCAGCATTGCTATGCCAACAGAATTGGTTGGAAAGCACGGTGTAGCAAAATGAAAATTAGTAAAGTTGAAAAGGAAATAGCTGGTAGTGTAACTATGCCATTGCAAATAGTCTTTCTCTGCTTGGGAAGCAAAGCTAGATTATCATTATTAGCATGAGTGCCAGTACGTAAGGCGTTGATGCAAATGTTGCCAACCTCTTCTGCCCTTCCCCCTTTCAGTGAAAACCAGCCAACTAAACAAACCCATTGTAGTGCAGCTACCAAGTGTACTGAGCGACTGATTACTGGATTTTGAGTCCTGGTTGGATCCAGTGGACTTCAAACAGAATTAGCTATAAAGGCTATCGGGCAATTTACTATAAAACAGTCATATGTATAGGTTATTAAGGCAGAGTTAATGTTGTCGGATATTGTAACTTAGAATTAGTAGCCATCTACATTCCCAAGTGCAGAACTATTTTGCATAATCAGTTCATTGATGAAATTCTGAATTCTTTACAAATAAGTCTTATACTGTTCCTGCTTTTCACTGCGAAAAGCAGCTATTGCAGTTAAGCAAAGGATTCTACAGAAAAGCCATCCTTAAGCAAATTCCAAAGTTAATTTCAAGTTATGGTATTGAATGTACATTCCCAATTCAGTGCTCTTTATTCCCTGGCCCCGTGACATAGTGCATTTTATGAGTGAGGTATGTTAGAAGTACTACTTATGTAACTCTGGGAAGACATCACTTTGTTGTTAGGTGCCTTAGAGATACTTAAGAATCAATGTCTGTGAAACTTCTAGACTTTATGCTAGTAGTGTTGATATCTTGACTTTAGTCGACAGATGCTTGTAACTGTTCTTTAAAGATTATTTGCCAAGCATGATGAAACCATCTGTATTTTGGATAGTTTCTGAAGGAATAGCATAATCCTGTAATGAAAACTCTCAAACATTTTTAAAGTATCATTATTAAAGGCCTGTGGGTTACTGCTTCAGCTGAAAGACTTAGCAGCCATTGTGCTATGGCAAGTTTCTTATATTTGAGCCAACAATTTTTTCCATTTTTATGGAAAGAATGTTCTGTTAGACGTAAAATGAGGATGTTAATTTTAGACTTTCTTTTGTTGGGGTTGCTTGAGTGACATTTAGAAAGAGAACGAGGAGTCCTTGTGGCGCCTTATAGGTTAACGAATTTAGTTGGGCATAAGCTCATGGGCTAAAACCCACTTCATCTTGTTCGATGAAGTGGGTTTTAGCCCATGAAAGCTTATGCCCACATAAATTTGTTGGTCTCTAAGGTGCCACAGGGACCCCTCATTCATTTTGCTGATACAGACTAACACGGCTACCACTCTGAATCCATTTAGAAAAAGGGAAATCATTGTGTCTTGGACTGGACAGTGGTATCTTATTACCCAGAAATCTGCCCTCAAAAGCATTTGTCCTTTTTCACTCTCAGAAAACTAAAGGTACTTTGGAGTCAGCAAGATGAATAGTGGTTCCTTCCATGGGCTAAGACAGAGGTTAGGCTAACTGTTGCAGATGTCATTACAATAACATACCCAGTAGTGGGGTTTTGATGCTGTTAAATGTTTCAAGTCTCCTGGCTCTTAATCAGAAAACCACATAACAAACCAAGAGGAATTTCAGTACTCAGTGCAAATGACTATAAAGTGTTAGGTACACTATGCAAGCTCCATGAGAGGATTGTTTTCTATTATTCAACTAGTTTTGAACTGTACTTTTCAAAAACTTGAGTTGTCATGAGAACTGCTGCTGAAGAATGAATTTGCTTAAGTTGGAGAAAAAAACAATTACAGAAGATCTATTGTTCTTGTTTTCTTGGATGGCTTAAAAAGTCTTTCCCATCCTTTGGTTTTTCTTTCTGAACTAAGTTACCCATTGAGAAAGGGATAACATGCTTGTTTGAAACACTGTCTTCTCATGTGTTGGATTACAGTGAAAGTGATTAGAAAACAACAAATTAAAGAATAGTTGCAGGTTTTGTGTGCAAAGGAGCTATGGAAAACAGCAGATGTCCTCAGATTCAATTCTGTGGTCACCTGATTGACTTGGACATTTGTATTCATTCTGTGACTGAAATTCAGATAACCGCAAGCAGGTCAGACCATTGCTGCAGCTTGGCAGGAGTTACTTGATGCTCCCCTCCCCCCCCAAAGCAATGAATGGTATTGGGGAGGATGGGTTTACTGGACACCTGTTGGCAGCAAATGCTGCTCCAGTAAGTTACCACTTCATGGAATTGACAGTGTGACTTACACAAGAAATTAGACACTTCAAAACTAGAAAAGATCTATCTTTCAAACACTGTGAAACTGTTGTTGAGCAGTCAGCAAAAGGAAATGAAGTTCACCTTGGGTGCTGCCAGGCATACAGAGCAAACAGTGTATTACCTTTTGGACTGTGGCTTTTTTATTATGAAGAGTCATGACAAGCCTTTGGCTTTGCAAATAAGCTGTCCCGGAGAATTTGTAGATGTGGTATAGACTTTTGTCAAAGACCTGTGACATCTATTTCAACTGAATGCTTTAGAGACTGATTATACAGATATCAGTAAAGTACTGTATATTGGCTCTGGAGAAGAGAAATGACAGAATTACCTTTGGTGGAGGGGAAGGCTATTCGTTGACATAGAAAAATGATTAAAAGCCAAGCTGTTCTTCCAAAGCACTCACTTCACACTGAGGCAAATATCTAACTCATAAAAAGAAAACGAGTAACCACCGAAGTTAAAGCTTAAAACCGAAATTCCCAGAGAATTACAGTAATGTGTGCACACAGTGTTCTTGGAATGAAACCATTATTGTTTATTCCCAGATAATATTATTCCACAATAGGCACCTAGGAAATACTCCATTGTGGAAGGAGAGCAAACTTGGTACACGTTCTGAGAGTTGAGGAAGGTGGAAGAAGGTAAATACTTACTTTAGGCGTCCTATCTAAAGAGAGAAGAATGATAGCTTTGTGCGTACTAATTTACAAAAAAAAAAAAAAAAAGCAAGCTTAAAAGTATTTTGTCAACTTTACCCTTACAACAGCAGTTCACCACTACATATCACAAGGAAGTGTGGGCCCTTAAATTTGATTAGAAATAACTTGATATATAGCTAGCTATTCTTGTGACAGTGCCCAAAATGCAGCAGCCATGTTCTCAAACCATTAAGAAAAACACCAATCTGGTCTCAAAGAGCTTAAAGTTTTAGACATAGAACTTCATAGCTTTTGACAGTTAGGAACTTTTTCCCCCTTGTAAATCTCAGTGTCTTTCTTTCTGTCATTCATTGCAATCAAAGGCAATGGGTAGCCCTATTATGGCTAACTTAATAGATGTCAGTTCTCATAATTATAGACTAGTGGGTAAAAGTGTCTGTTTCATATTTTAGAGAAAGCACGTTCAAATCCAGTTAAGTTTCTACTGACACTCTTTTCTAGAAATGTGACTTAAGTTTAAATCTTGTTAACATTCTAAAATTCACAAAATCTGATCCAGAATACTTTTAAAAAATGTAAATATTGCCTAATCACCCCAGTTGTCTTCACTCTTCTCTTTCAATAGCTACTCTTTAACAAGCCTGTTCTTATATCGCCTAGAGTGTTTTTATGCCATATTTCCAATAAAAAATTAATACCTTTTAAATTGTTTTTATCATTGCCAATTCAAGCAAATTACTACATTCTGAAAATGACAAGCTTTCCCCAGGATGAGCAGTTCAAATCTATTGTATAAAATATTTCTAAACAAACAAACATCTATCTCTTTATTCTTGTGCTACAAAACTGGAAAAACCTGTCTGTGGTTATTGGCATGGAAGTCGTCATGGCATTTTAAAATCTCTGTAGTACTGTAATAGGGCTATCTTCATGACACTAACATGGTACTGACAGTAAGCCATGAGGCTTACACTAGTACAGTGTGCTCCAGTCTCTTTATCATCCAGAGTGCATATGCATGCTTTTTACAGTAATATTAGCAATAGAGTAACTTTAGCTTCCACGAAAGAAGAAGCCGCCTCTGCAGATGCCTTCTGTCTCTGCTTTCATGAGGACCCTGTAAACACTGCAAGCCTCATGCCCCTCATAGATATAATATCCACAGTACCTCCTCTATCTAATATTATATCAGGGAACTTACTTTCAGAATTATCATAAGGATCTGTAATTTATCATGTATCTTTTGAACCACCTCGTGTCCACTCTGCTCTAATCTATCCCGCTTTTTTTCTAATAGTCCAAACACCCACCACTTTGTTTTTAAATTAACCTGCCCCAGAAGTATTTTTCCTTCTCCCCAAATGTGTAATTTCCCCTGAAAGTACCCTCCCTTTGCCCCCACAGGCCAGATCACCCAAGATGATGAGTACTGGGCACTGTTGACAGTTTTTTCTCCTTAAAATAACTACCTCAAACTAGGTATCATGGTCCTGTAGGGCTAGACGTTTTGAAGTGTATCTCAGTGGAAAAAGAGTAATTTGCAGTTTTTAAAAGGAGACACAGCACTTTCTTCTAGCTGTGAAAGAACATGAGGTACAGGAATTCAAACTCATAACAGTTTTATGTACAAAAAGGTGGCACGGCCTATGATTGAATCCTGCCTGTTTGTGGCCTCCGTAGAAATACCTTTTTTTTTTTTTTTTTTTTTGCGAGGGTCGGGGGGGAGAAGTCTGTGTTTGAGGTGCAGAGGAAGAAATCTTATCTGACTGGTTTGGGGTGATGACTGTTCAAAGCTGCTCTTGGCTGGAATGTTGACATCCTGGGATATTAATTAGTGGGCAGGCAAAGATGCAGGATAATCTTTTTCACATGGCTATTTTCTCCATGTGATGTGTGTAAGTTAACACAGGCACCCACCTCTCGTGATTCCCCCTCATGGCCAGAGGACACTTAAAAGCACCCTTCCTCTATTTCCTGCCCCAGTACTTTAAAAACTCACTCAATTAGAAAGTATTTCAAACAGTCTCCCCTTGGGGTCCGATTTGAGTCCTCAGGTGCATACTGGCACTCTGGGCCTCTACCCCAGTTCCCTCTCTTTCCTGGTAATCCAAAATAACACCATGGTCTTTCAGAAATAGAACACAAACTCAGTCTTCATCCCAATTTCAAATGGCCACAGTCCCACCTCCTTGAGGGACTGTCTTTCTGGTTCCCAGCATCTTCTGCCTTTACTTTGCCCTTCTCCACAGGCCTTTCCAGTCTCACCCCTGCTTGGACAGGGTGACTCTCAGGCCTCCCTGCCTGAATAACTATCATCACTCTCTCCTGCTTCTTGAACTTTTCCCCCACTGACTGAGGGCCCTACTGAAACTTTCTTGCTCCCTGCAATGTGTACAGACATAACTAATTTCCTGGATTTGCCTACTTCATTGCAATTTCCTGCTCCTTTTGTATGGGAATCCCATAATTCCTCTCAGGTGGGGCTCATCCTGTAATCAGCGTTGGCTTAGCTCCAGGCTCTCCAGGCCATGGGGCAAGCCATCCTATTCCATTACACTGTGTGTAGTCCAGTGTGCTCCATAGCAACGTTTCCCCCTTTCATTATTTGGGATCTCTTCTTTCTTTCTCTTCTATCTTTCTCCCACTTCACAAAATCTCTCGTCCTTTTCACGGCCCTTCCTTCTTTTATTAAAACTATTTCCCACTCAATCTTCTCTGCCTCCTTCTCCTTCCCTGGGTCTCCTGTCCTCACTTGTCTTTCCCTCCTTCCTCCAAATGTGCCCTCCCAGCACCATTTCCTTTCCTCATCTACCTTGTTCTCCACCTCTAATTTCCCTGAATCTCCCCAGTGTCCTTATTCTTGTGTTGCAAAGCATCTTCCACTCCGTTCTGTCCTGGATGCTCTTCGTTCTCTCGCTTCTTACTTCTCCTCAATACTGTCTTCAGTTCTCCTAGGGTTTTTTCATCACAGTCAAATTGTCCCTCCCTATTCCTACTTGGGCCCCAAATTCTGTCCTTCAGACTTGCCAAATCCTGAGTGCTGTTTCCCTGGAACTCCTTATGGAATCTTTGTCCCCTCACTCCCCTTCTCTCCCAAGTTGTATGAGCCACTGCTTTCCTACGCCTTCTGTCTCATTCTTGCTTTATTGTCTTCCCCAAATTTCTTTCCACCTCATTGATGTTTTGTAAGCCGCACTGCCCTTCCCGTGCCACTGTCTCTCTAGACCCTTCTTTGAGGGCTTCTGTGCATTTCCACCTGTGAGATGTGATTTGTCTTGGGGTCAAGCTGCAGAACTGCCTTGAAAAGCTGCATCTCTTGGGGCGTGCATTAGAGATTTTATGTAAGGATGACATCAGCCTACTCTGTATAAGGGAGTGCACCCTCCAACTACTTCAGCTTATGTATTGCTGCAGTGGGCTACCAGACTCTTCTTTGGTCTGTTCAGGCTAGGTCTTCCCTTCCTCTAGATTATTAATAGTAGATACTTATAGTTGGTGTAGAATAGTATAAGGTAGCTTTGTGTACATAGCTGGCCCTTAGTCCAGGAACCTTTGACCCTGCACCAGGAACATTGGGGTTCTGAACTGCATACGGAATGTCTACAGTACAATAAAATGCATGCAGCTGGCTCATATCAGCTGACTTGGGCTCATTGGGCTTGGGCTGTGGGCCTATAAATTTTCAGTATAGATGCTCAGGCTGGCGCCTGAGCTCTGTGACCACCCCTTCCCCTCCACCCCCACCCCGTGTTCTCAGAACCTGGGCTCCAGCCTGAGCCTGAAGATCTACACTGCAGTTTTATGGCCCTGTAGCCTGAGCATGAATCAGATGACATGGCCAGCTGTGGGTGTTTTCTTGCAGTGTTGGCATTACCCATAATGGCTTCGAGATGAGCCTCCTGGGAGCCTCTTGATCATACTAGAGATTGACATCTGCAATTTTTCCAGTAAATGAAGCAAGAGATGACAGCCTTGCTTATTACACCAATCTGATTTGTCCCCTGAGCATCATCCATCTTGTTCACTGAATAAGGAGGCAGGGGCATTTGTGGGGGGAGGAACAGTATGTGATCAAGTATCTGAAGAGTGTCTCATCATGCATACACACAAAGCGGCAGAATTAAAAATATACCAGAAACCTTAATTTTGGCACTTACTGACTTTTGAGTGGTTGTCTATGCAACCGTAATATTCTTTTAACATTGTTTTTCTGTAATCTTCAAAGTAGTACTATGAAGTCAGCCATTTCCTTCTAAAACTTTGAAGATGGGACTTCAGTTTTTTGAACACCCACTTGAAGTAGATTACTTTACTACTTTTGCCATCTACACACCAGCTGACTGTCACTGTCAACACTCTCTTGCTTATGCTGTAGATGTGTTTTTAAAAAAAAAAAAGCAGGGGGAACAGGGTTGGAAGTGGGTCATACACCTAGGCTTTGTCTACACTGGCGCTTCGTCGTCAAAATTTTTGTCGTTCAGGGTGTTTAAATAAACTCAAACCCCCAAATGACAAGTTTTACTGACTGAAAGTGCCGGTGTGAACAGCGTCTTTTAGCAGCACAGTCTCTGTAGCTAAACGCTGCGTAGTGTAGCCTTAGCCCTAGTGTCTGAAAGGTAGGTGACCCCCCAGGGCACTAAACCCTATTGTGCAATCCTGTGCCATTTTCTGAAGCAATTCTGTTTTTTGGATTATTACTATTCTTGGCATAATGTGCTAGTAGATTTCCAGAGGGGCTCATATACACTGCTTTTCGAAGGAATTTGGTCAAGCTAATTGTATACAGTAAAACTATAAAAACAACAAGGAGTCCAGTGACAGCTTAAAGACTAAGATTTATTTGGGCATAAGCTTTCATGGGTAAAAAAACCCCACTTCTTCAGAGGCATGGAGTGAAAATTACAGATACAGGCCTGAATATAGGCACATGAATAGAAGGGAGTTACGTGACATGTGGAGAACCACTTGTCAACACTGGTTCTCCACTTGTATGGTAACTCCCTTCTCTTCATGTGCCTATATTTATGCCTGTATCTGTAATTTTCACTCCATGCCTCTGAAGTGGTTTGTTACCCATGAAAGCTTATGCCAAAATATGTGTGTTAGCCTTTAAGGTGCCGCTGGACTCCTCGTTTTTATGGATCCAGACTGACACGCTACTCCTCTGTTACTTGGCAGTAAAACTACAGTATCCTTGTTACCTGATGAAATAAAACTACTTAAAAAGCTTTCCCCCTACCCCACTGTGTTGTTTACTTTCTATATTTTTGTCAGCTTGGACAGTGAAGTAAACAAGTCATTTTCACCCTTGTTTGTAGTCCATTTCTCTTTCTGAGTCTTGTGCTGAAATACTGGTGGTCTCAGTGCTTTAAGGGAAAATGTAGGTCTCAAAAACCATTTTTCTTAAAATTAAAAGGCTGTGTTGCTGTTCTAGTACACTTCTTACTAGAAGACAAATTGGTGGAAAATAGGTTTAGCTCTCCTGTAAAATTTCTGCGCTCGTTTTTCATGGTGTTTGCTGCCTTTTTATTTAAAACATTAACTGATAAGTTACACTATTACAGCTTTCAGGCTGTGAAATTTAGACATAGTGTCACCTATGTAGTTGAAATGTGTTTTGATGTAATTATTTCCCCTAGAATATGCCTGCCCTTATGAAGTGCATAGCTTGGTTGCCATGTGTCATAAAACTTCATAGAAATACAGTTCAAATTATAACATTTTAACTCCCATTAATAGCTCAGTCTGACGTGCTTTGATCCTCCATTTCACTCCTTGCTTTAAAGGGACACTGACTAGATTGTGATGACAGTTTTTTTAAAAAAAAAGTTAGAAGTAGTTTCAAGTGCACATCTGCTATAGAGCCCCTGCTTTTTTTTAATTCTTACGGTTTTATGACCTATTTATATACATAGCTTTTTTTTTTCTCTCTCCTCTCTTGTTGTGTGAAAGACTCATACAAACAGGGAAACTGACTACACAGAAAACAGAGAACTGATTAGATAAAATCAAATGCACAAAATAAACTAGTGTCATATTTTTCAGTGTGACTTTCTAATTAATATTGTGAACTACTTGTGTTCAGACTGATTGATTCAAGGGAGGATTGAAACTAACTAGATCAAATGTATGAGGTTTGGTGTGTAGTTTACTTGTAAGACCAGAAATACTTCAAGATAGCTATATGTATCTCCACTTCTTGCAGACGTCTTCACCTCACAAGAAAGCAACAGACAAACACCCTATAGCAAGCTCCTGGTGTCTCACTTCTAAAGCCATTAAAAGTGTAGATTCCTAACCTCATACAACAATTAGAGACCTTCTTTGAACTGGATTATCCAAAGGTATGTCTGAGTTTACTTTTTCAGAAGCTGAATTGGTGGCCCTGTGCTAGAGTTATCAGAGTATAATGTGAATTATATTTTTACATTATAAGGTGGAGATAAAAACTTACTACCACCTTTATGTATTTCATGACATCTGTTTTTTACCTCCCCTTGTTCCTGTTATCTCGGACACAAACATCCCTACTCATTAGTCTGTCAACCATCTTATCTGTGTAACTTTAGCGGCCCTTGTGGCCAAGATGGAGTCTGCTCTGCAGGCAGCTCTGACAAGAAAGAACGCACGCGGAATGCAGCAGAAGAAATCCCTTCCACCCCAGGGCACCTGTTCCAAACCCCCAGAGTGATCAACACCACCACAGGAAAAGTACAATGGATATAACAAAGGAGATATTTATTTACAAGGGATGAGAGGAGAAAAACACAAGGGGCAATATAGGGGAGCAGTGGTAGAACAGAGTTGCAGTTCAAAATCCAGGCCCCAAGGGCCCAGTGGTAGCACAGTCTGGAGGGGCAGGCACTGAGTAATGTGTCTGCACACAGAGTTCAGGAGTCCTGAGCAAAGTTCCAGTTTAGTGGTGAGTCTTGGGTGCTCCTGGTCATCTTTGGCTCCAGTGAACTTTCCCCAGCAAACCCCTCCAGTGCCGCCTTCTGCTGCTCTTTGCAAAGCCACACAGAGTGACCATCTCCCCACTTAACTATCTAGCAACCTCCCTCCTTGTTCCCAGTGCAGAGTCACAAGCCAGGTACTCACAGATCCACGCAGCTCTGGGCAGCCATGATACTGCATCCAGCTCTGGCCTGTCCTTCTTGGGCGATTCCTCCCTGGCACAGGGCTCCTCCTGGCTCCTGTCCTGGGCTGTCCCCAATCGTACCTGTCCTCCTCAGGCTTCACGCAGGTTCTCCCTTCTTCCTTCTCCAGGACCTGCAGACTGCCTCCCTCTCTCCCTGGAGCTCCAGTCCCGCTCCCTGGAGTTTGCCTCCTGTTTTCTTACTCTCCCTCTCCCCCCGGGAAAAGATTTAAAGGGACCAAGCTCTCTGAACCCCAAAGGGGTTACACTCTCCCCCCCCAAAAGAAATAATCCTTGATGTCCCCATCAAGGTAGGCAACTCTAAACCATGGATCCCCAGCAGGAGACCCAGGGCCCCCATTCATCAGAACCATTCCCATCATCCATCCCACTGGACCCTGAGGTGTGGAACAGGTTTCCCATGAGGCAGCTCACCCCCCCATGTCACCTCAGGGATCTGTAGGTCACTGGGTTCCCCTAAACGATCATACGTCAGCACACACCTGGGCTTCCCTTCCCTAGAGGAACGTCTAGGCTGGCTGTCGGGTATTGGCTGAGGTGATACCACTGAACATGGAGGCAAGATGATGGGTCCTTGAGGCACAAATTCAAGTGCATCTGGGTTTAAAGTGGCTGTTTGGGGTACAGGGTTCTCTGTCTCCACTGAACCTTCCTCATCATGTTCTTCGGAGGTCGCCACAGCTTGGGACAGTGGGGCCTCAGGAGTGCTCAGTGTGGGTTCTTCCCCTTCACCATCTCTTTGTGTGACAACAAAAGGATCCATTAGGGTCAGGGCATTCCCAACTGGACGTTCGCCAAACCCCATTTCATCCTCACTCTCCGAGAAGCTGGGTGTTTGCACAGGACAGGTATATTTCCGTCGTTGGGACCGTGTCCGACTTGCGGGGCCGGGAGTCTCAGAATCTGTGGATATATCCTCATGGGGAAACAATACTTGTCCTATAGGTAACAGATGATTCCGGTGGAGAGTTTTGGTGGGGCCGTGACTGCCCTCAGGACGTATGCGATACACTGGTAGATCCCCAAGCTTCTTCTCTATAATGTATGGGTGTGACTCCCAATGATCTGCAATTTTGTGTTTTCCCTGTAGTCCGAGATTTCGAGCCAAAACTCAGTCACTAACCCGAATCTCCTGTTGCCTCACTCGCTGATCATATCAGGTTTTATTCTTTTGATTTTGGTTACCAGTTGCTTGTGTCGCTATCCAATATGCCTCCTTCAGTTGATCTTTTAAGCGAGTCACATACCCCAAATATGTTTCTGGGAGTGCCCCATCTGAAGACACTCCAAAACAGAGATCGACCGGCAACCGGGCCTCTCGACCGAATATTAACATGTATGATGTGAAACCAGTTGCATCATGTCGAGTGCAGTTATACGCGTGTACCAAATGCTCCACATGCTGGCTCCAGTGTTTTTTCTGCTGAGGTTCCAGAGTTCCCAGCATGTTCAGTAGTGTGCAGTTGAATCGTTCTGGTAGTGGATCCCCTTGGGGATGATAAGGGGTGGTGCATGATTTTTTTGATCCCCATGATCTTACAAAGTTTTTATTAATCGACTTTCAAAATTCTGTCCATGATCTGAGTATAGTCTGGCAGGCAACCCATAGTAGATGAACTTTTCCCACAGGATCTTGGCAACTGTGGAAGCTTTTTGATCTTTGGTGGGATAAGCCTGGGCATAACGAGTAAAATGGTCAGTGACCACCAAGATATTTGCAGTAACCCGGCGGTCAGGCTCTAATGACAGAAAGTCCATAAAGACAAGCTCCATGGGTGCAGAACTTGTGATGCTGACAAGAGGAGCTGCCTGCTTAGGCAGAGTCTTTCGTTGGATACATCTGGTGCAGGCACAAATATGGTGAGCGATGTCAGGCCGCATGCAGGGCCAATAGAATCTTGCCTTAATGAGAGCCTCTAATCGCTCAACTCCTAGATGCCCCATTCGATCGTGGCAGGCCTCTAACACGCCTCGCCGGTACTTCTATGGTAGCACCAATTGCTTACGGTGAGGCCTCTGAGGATGCTTCTGCCCTTGGTAAAGTTGTCCATCCCGAACCAATAAGCAATCCCATTCTTTCAGCAAAAGGACCTCCTCTGGGTGACTTGGTCGAATAGCCCTGGGATCTTTTCCCCTTTCCAGTGCATAAAGGACATCCTTCATCTGTGGATCAGCTCGCTGGGCATGCTCTATCTCTCGATCCTTTAGTTTGGGCAGCTGAGGGTCCTGTAACTCTAGTAAAACTTGAGTAAGCTATGGATATGGCTTCTGGTGGCGCACCCAGACAATCAATTGCTCGTTCTCCATTGGCTGTGGATTTTTCCTCCACAGTGGATACCCATTGGCATAAAGCTCTCAGTTCAGAGGTCCCCACATTCATTTGATCATTGGGTAATAAATCCCTAGAATGAGGCTGCTGAGACAAGGCATCTGCATCCATGTTTAATCGACCGGGTCGATACTGCAGAGTGAAATCATAGGCAAAGAGTGCCGCTAACCACCGGTGCCCTGCTACGGGTAATTTTGCTGTTGTCTTGATGTATGTCAAAGGGTTATTATCGGTCTTTACAGTGAACTTGGCCCCATAGAGGTAATCATGGAACCTCTCTGTGATGGCCCATTTCAATGCCAGGAACTCCACTTGATGAGCAGGGTAGTTTTCTCTCAGGCAGTGTGAGACCTTGACTTGCAAACGCTACTGGGCGGAGTTTGCCCTCACACTCTTGATAAAGGACAGCGCCTAAACCAATGTAGCTTGCATCAACATGAAGTTCATATGGCTGGGTGGGATCAGTGTACACCAAAACAGGTGCTTATGTGAGCTGTTGAATGATTTTACGGAAAGCTTCTTCACACTCAGCAGTCCACCGCTTTCCAAAAGGTGCACCCACATCAAGATATCAATGCCAAGGTGAGTTCTCCTTCTTATTTTTTGGGGGGATATCCCTTAGTGAGCTTTGTGAGTGCATGTACGATGTGCGAAAAATTCTTGATAAACTTGCAGTAATAGCCACAGACTTCCAGAAATGACTAATTCCTTGAGAGTTGTGGGCCTCGGCCAGGTGGTTACCACCTTCACCTTCTCTGGGTCTGTAGCTATACCATCTGCAGACGCTATGTGGCCCACATACCGCACGGATGTCTGGCAGAAGATGCACTTGAGGCCAGCCTGTTTCAAACAATCCAGGACTTTGCACAGCCAAGTCTCGTGTTCTTCTAAAGTGCGGCTGAACACTGTAATGTCATCCAGGTACACCAGACACTCCAACAGGTGCATGTCCCCTACCACTTGCTCCGTGAGTTGCTGAAACGTGGCTGGAGCTCCAGATACTCCTTGAGGCATGCGATTAAATTGGTAAAATCCTAAAGGGCAGATAAATGCTGTCTTTTCCTGATCCTCTGGTGCCATGGGCACTTGATAGTATCCACTGTGGAGGTCAAGGACAGAGAACCAGCAGCTACCATTCAGGCTATCCAAGGCGTCATCCACTTGGGGCATTGTGTATTGGTCAGGGATCGTCCGCTGGTTCAGAGTGCGATAGTCGACGCACATGCGCACCTTTCCACTTTTCTTTCGTACTACAGTGATCGGCGATGCGTAAGGCACCTGGATTCCTCAGTGATACCTGCTTGAACCAGTTCCTGTAGGTGCTGCCTCACACCTTCAATATCAGTGGGGGCTAATTGTCTTGACCTCTCTCGAAAAGGCCGACCAACCTGCATTTGGATATGGTGCTCCACATCATGTGCACACCCAACATCCCATTCGTGAATAAAGAAGACAGCCTTCCTCTTGATTAACTTCTCACACAGGCAGTCCTTCCACTCAGCAGGAATGGGAGAATCCCCAAACTGGAAACTATCCCTCCCAAAAGGTCTAGCCTTGGTCTCCTCTTGGGATGGGGGCCCCCTTGCTCACTGGTATGCGGCTTTATGTAAAGCGTGCACTGGCAGCTTCTGCAGATAGTTGTTCCATGCCATCTCACGGCATTTCCACGCCGATCTCTGGAACAGGTTTGCATTTGTCCCTAGGATTAAAGGTGCATACTTTCTTCCCTTTGGATCTGGGCAGACCAGTGCCAAAGTTTCTATTTCCTGGTATACCCCCGCAACGTTCTTTGGAAACTGAACATTTAACAGGATATATCCCTGATAGGGGCAGGAGTTACAGCCAATTCCCCAGACTGTCAGGCCAGACAGGGGACACAAGGGTAAATGCTGCAGGTGTTCTCGGTAGTAAGATTCGTAAAGTATGGTGACCTGTGATCCACTGTCCAGCAATGCCTCACACAATCGTCCTTCTATACGAACAGGTACTATAGCCTGGGGGCCTATAAACCCATCTAGGTAACTCCTGTTTGTGTTTTTTTTCTGGGGAGCCTTGGAATTTCAGGGTCTTGGGTTGCTCCTTCCCCAAGCCCTGTTGGTGTTTCCCTGAAGCTTCCTAATGGTCTGCTAAAATCTCTGAGGTACCCTTGCACAATCTGTCTTGTTTTGACAGTCCAAGGCATAGTGATCATCTCTTCCACAGTTATAACAGAAACATTCTCACTGGGTATCACCCCTCCTGCTAGTCTCCCCTCTTGATGATGCCACAGTATGTCCCTGAGCCTTCATCATGGCCACTTCTCGGGTCAAATCTCTCAGTGCAGCTGCCACTGATGGGGCATCTTCCATCTCTCCAAGCAATGTGGTGGTGTGACTCCCTGCCATTTTCTGCTGCACCACTCTATCCACTTGCAACAATCGCTCCTCCTCTTCATGTATCTCCTGAATGAGTTTGTGGAATGGGGGTGGGTTTTGGGCCCACTCCCTCAGCTGCATTTGCCACAACATCAACCCATCTTGTCGGGTGCCCCGAAGGATTTGGTCCAACCTCGCAGAGTCAATGCGCTTGGTGGAGATGCCCTCCTTCCGCACTACCTGCTGTAGCAAATCCTCTAGTCTCCTGATGAAATCTGACAATCATTCGTGGGGCTCCTGATAGGTATGGCGGAAACGATAATGCAGGTCTTCACTGCTATCAGTAGTACCGCAGACACTCTCAAGAGCGGTTAAATAGTCTTGCACTGTGGCAGTTGGTTGTAAGTCTTTCAGGGCTCGGATAATTCGCATGGCAGGTCCCTTCAGACTCTCAAGCACACATTTCCGCTTCTCAGCATCAGAGCATTCCCACTCATGGACAAGTGGCACTGTAAAATTCCTCCGGGTCTCATAATCATCCTCCCCTGAGGGTACAGGTGACACCCCCGAGAATGAACATAACCGCTTGTATGGAGCACTTTCATGTACCGGCTTCAATGC
>NC_133774.1:123222753-123312948 GCF_003597395.2 Chelonoidis abingdonii
GGCCCAGTGGTAGCACAGTCTGGAGGGGCAGGCACTGAGTAATGTGTCTGCACACAGAGTTCAGGAGTCCTGAGCAAAGTTCCAGTTTAGTGGTGAGTCTTGGGTGCTCCTGGTCATCTTTGGCTCCAGTGAACTTTCCCCAGCAAACCCCTCCAGTGCCGCCTTCTGCTGCTCTTTGCAAAGCCACACAGAGTGACCATCTCCCCACTTAACTATCTAGCAACCTCCCTCCTTGTTCCCAGTGCAGAGTCACAAGCCAGGTACTCACAGATCCACGCAGCTCTGGGCAGCCATGATACTGCATCCAGCTCTGGCCTGTCCTTCTTGGGCGATTCCTCCCTGGCACAGGGCTCCTCCTGGCTCCTGTCCTGGGCTGTCCCCAATCGTACCTGTCCTCCTCAGGCTTCACACAGGTTCTCCCTGCTTTCTTCTCCGGGGCCTGCAGACTGCCTCCCTCTCTCCCTGGAGCTCCAGTCCTGCCCCATGGAGTTTGCCTCCTGTTTTCTTACTCTCCCTCTCCCCTCTGGGAAAAGATTTAAAGGGACCTTGCTCTCTAAACCCCAAAGGGGTGACACTTGTACTAGATTGGGGTGTATCTGTACTAGCCTTCTGCAATATATTTACATAACTTATTTGTGCACACTAAACTAGCAACAACTTTGCCAAGTTTATGTACCAAACCGTCTACTTATAAGCATTTACTTTGATACCTGGCCTGACTGATTTACAGTCTCTGGTTCAGGACTCAAATCTTACACCATGCCCAGTGCTTCAGGCGCGCTCTCTACTACGTTCCCTGCAGCTTTTTTTTTTTTTTCTTCAGATGTGAAGGATGTTTACCCATCATTTTGGTAAAGCGTAATGCAGTGGGCTAACCACTCTTTTATGGCCACCTTACATTGCCATTTTTGTCCCATTTGTTCTTTGATTTCCCCTTTTTTTCATACAATCAATAGACCTATCTTAGTTTTTAGTTGTTTTTAGTTTTATATGGTGCGCCTGAGAATGTTAGGTTTGGGACTTTAATTGAGCAGTGTAGTCTTAGAGTTGTTCTGAAATACTGCAATACGCATTACTACAGTGTGTTTTGCAATGCTATGTATATAAGAAGTAAAACAGAAATTTTGTAGTGACATTACAAATGAGGCTTTGCCAGGACTCCCAGTGGGCGTAAGAGGCTGTCTGAGGATTCCTTTCCAGGGTCAGGCTTTCAAACACTTTCTTCTGCAAGCACTTGGCAAAGTGCCTTAAGTTCTGCAAGAAAGGGACTAAATAGAGCATTGCTCCTGCAAGCTGCATTGTTAGGAACTCAAGTTTTTGGTGAAAGGCAATGTAAACACTTAGGCACAATAGCTGGTTTCTATCTTATTGTAGTAATAATTGAAAGAATATTTTATAACTTGTAGCCTTAAAAATATTAAATATATTGTGAGGTTCTTAAAATGTCAATGCAAAATAAATTTGGTTTTCTTCAGTGTGTGAGGGGGCGTGGGAGGGGGAAGAGGGAGAGAGAATCAAACATTTAACTTTTTTCCTGTACAATAATGATGTTTGTTTCCTGCATAAAAATACCTTTCCAGTAACACAAAAGAAAATTCTTTAATGTTTTACAAGTACACAAATGTTCTCTGGGGCTGAAGCTATAATTTTTTCAGAAGTACTGATGGTATACTCTAACCACAGTATTCTTCACTGATAATACAGTACTGGTAGCTATCGATCTATAAAAGCAAATTCTTCAGTTCTGTAACACTGCTTCCTGTGTCAAGTTTTGGCAGAGTTTTGTAGACTGTAACGATTTCCTTATTTTAATAAGTTGTACAGCCATTTGCATCAAATCTTGTTTTACTAGTTTGAAGTGCTCCTGTGTGTACAAGATCATGATGATCCAGCCATCGATGTGTGTAAAAAGCTCCTTGGCAAATACCCAAATGTTGATGCTAGATTGTTCATAGGTAAGTAATGCAACTGCATGGCACAATTCATGCCTTTATAAATGGATCGTAAAGAAGCTAACAGCAAAAAAATGTATGGAGTCTTCTAAACTGGGAAACCTGTATTTGTCTGTGGATGCTGGTTCTGTAGTAGGACAGCCTATTCGAAGGAAATGTAACCTTGTCATCGACATCTTGACACCAATTAAAAAAACAAACTCCAGGAGGATAACTTGTGCGAATTAATATTTGCCACTCTCTTCTACTCCAGAATCTCTCCTTTCAGTGCTAGGTCTGTGCAGCTTATCAATTACTTCAGCCTTAAGACTGCAAAAAACAATTGTGCATTGGACTTCGATGCCAGTTGGCTAGGCCTGAATGCCCAGTAATGATTTTAGAGTGTTACCATGTATCTTTGTGATAGTAGGTCTGCTCATGGGCCTGGACCCCGTTGTACTATCTGCTGTACAAACACAGAACAACAAATTGGTCCCTGCACCAAGGAACTTTTAATTCTATTCTCCCACCCAATCAAAAAAAAAAAAGATATCGTACCCAAGAGAGTCATTGCCACATATATCAGTTGAGTTGGCAAACTCAGGAGAAGGGGACTCTAACCCCTTAGAATGCAGTCTCTAAGCCCCAACAGATAGCTGAGCTCCTTTTTGTATGTACAGGGCCCTTAGTGTGATAAACAGAATTTAGTGAGCTTATAATATTGTCTCTTCGATACAAAATGTAATAAAAATGTTCTTTGGAAAAACTACAGTATCTGTTAATGGGAGGAATGTATGTCACATGTAATATAGGCTTCGACTGTCTTCTTTGTTTGGCTAAGAAGACCAGAATAGATTTTCAGAGGTGAAGGTTAGCATTTACCTCCACCGCCCTATTTTTTTTTTTTTTTGTGGAGGAGGAGGGGTGTAGAGTCTTTATTCTATTACATATTTGTAAAATAGCTTCTGGATTTGGAAACATGCATGATGTGTGTAACTGTTTTTTATTTTTAAGGTGGAAAAAAGGTTGGCATCAACCCAAAAATTAACAATTTAATGCCAGGGTATGAAGTTGCCAAGTATGATCTCATATGGATCTGTGACAGTGGAATCAGAGGTAGGTGTATGGTGGGATGGTAGTGTTTGGAATGCTCTTTTGAAATAGTTTACTTAAAAATACAGTTCTGCCTTCTATAATATAATAATTGGAGATATACCTATCTCCTAGAACTGGAAGGGACCTTGAAAGGTCATTGAGTCCAGCTCTCTGCCTTCACTAGCAGGACCAAGTACTGATTTTTGCCCCAGATCCCTAAGTGGCCCCTTCAAGGATTGAACTCACAACCCTGGGTTTAGCAGGCCAGTGCTCAAACCACTGAGCTATCCCTACCCTCATACTAGTTTGCTTCTTGGCTGTACCACTAGGCAGGCAATTTAGCTCTCATAAGACTATACATTAAGATTGATTTCCAATTGAGTTACAACTGTTAAAGGACGCGGTCTGCTTTAATTTGGGATCTTAAATGACATGGCTTCTAAATTCAAACACACCTCTACCCCGATATAACGTGACCCAATATAACACAATTTCAGATATAACGTGGTAAAGCAGTGCTCTGAGGGCAGGGGGCTGCACACTCTGGCGGATCAAAGAAAGTTCGATATAACGTGGTTTCACCTATAATGTGGCAAGATTTTTTGGCTCCCGAGGACAGCGTTATATTGGGGTAGAGGTGTATATGAAATGTTGTCTGTACTTCAGTTTGGTGGATTTTTGTCGATCACTCCAAAGCTAAATTAAGATGCACCTGTGTGATCAATGCTCAGTATATAGCTCTGCACAGACACAGGCAGTAAGTGCCATAGCATTGGTCTTGCTACTTGAATAATTGATTGGTGGTTATGTACACACATACGCTCTAAGATGAAATAGGTATGTCTCTTGCTCTAATGTACAAGTTAAAAAATAAGAGATTTCAGTCCTAAGTAATGTCTTTTCAGTTAAAGGAGCACATCCAATTTTTTGATTTAGAGGATGTTTGCACTTCTAAAAACGAAACCAGTATTTTGATATTTCTAGTGACTGAGTTACTCGTACTCTAATTTCAGGTCTCAATCATAACTATTTCTCTTTTTGCAGAAAAGCTAATTTTAAAAAATTGGTTTCAGTTTTTATTGTCCCACAGCTGCCAGTCTGCAAATTGTTAGAAACACGCTAGACTGTAAATGTTGACAGCTCCCAGTCTTAGTGGAATTTTTTGTTACACAAAAATATAGTTCACCAAATATGTGACTAACCTTTTCTGCACTTTTATTAGTAGAATATAAGCTCGAATATATCTTTATAGAGTGAATTTCACTACTAATAATGAACAAATGGTTTCATAGAACAAATGGCATACAGTGTTTGCATACTAATAATCTATTCATCATTTACTTAGTAACACCAGACACCCTAACTGATATGGCCAATCAAATGACAGAGAAAGTTGGTTTGGTCCATGGTTTGCCCTATGTAGCAGACAGACAGGGCTTTGCTGCCACTTTAGAACAGGTGAGTGCAATATTACTTTCTTTTATTGTGGTTTCTTTCCAACAATGTTTTTTACCTTTAATGATCTTTTTATATATAAATTAAAATATTTTATAACATTTGCATGCGCATTAAGGCTAGTTTACAGGAAATTGTAACTGTGTTGACAGCCTGTGGTTCAGTGTCTAAAATTACAATTTTATATAAAAGAGAGGTTTTAGATTTATTATAAAGTTTGTGAGAACTGACCAGGAAAGTCACTGCTTTTAGCACCGCACCCAATTGATTGAGCTTCCTCTGTGTTTGTATGGGGTGGGGGAAGCTTTTGAATTCACCTCTGTGCTGGCAGGGAAAGTTCTTTGCTGTGAACTAGAATTGAGACTGTTACTGCCCTTTGTTTAAGGGGCAGTTCTTGTCTATTGGATCCATATATTACAGAACAAATAGCCCCTCCCTTGATGTCCTAGCAGCCTAGTCACAACTCTGCTGCCAAAAGGGCTTTCATGCTGGCCCTGAACGCCCCTCTGCCCACCAGGTCCCACCCGGAGGGGTACTGTGGGTTAAAATTGTTTGGAGAGACTTGTGAGTATTTGCCCTTGGATCAATTTCACTCTTCATAAATTTTTACTTTAATATAATTGTAAGCAGAAAAATTACACACCACCTCTTCTGAAGAACCATCCCTAGGGTAAAAACATTTAGTTTAGCTGTGAACAAAGGAACAGTAATGGCTTAAGGTAAGACACGGGTGCAGTCCATGTGTGATCTGATGGCCACTAATGGGCCATTTATAGGAACTGTGATAATGTGCATGTTTTATTCCTGAAGACTATTCTTCATTTAGAGTGGCTGGACACATTTATGATGTAAATAAAAAGGATCACATTAAAATGCTGTAGTTTGAATAAACAAAACTTGAAAATCTCAGGAAATCTAAAGTAAAGTATCTATTTGAAAAAAACAAACCAAAACCCTGAATTTTTTGCCTTGCGAAAGCACATGCTTTAGCTATTCACTAGATACCCCTTCATGACCAATCAACAGGCTTCCTTTACGCGTCCAATACTGAACCATCACATCTCCCCTAAACCACCACATAACTGAGAAATGCCTCTATGTAGTCCAGAAACGCTGCCCTGAATTCTCCATCACATAGTGAAATGAGTAGTCCTATGACTCAGTCCACTTTTCACACTATATATTATCTAGGATATCTAACTGTCCTCTTTTTCTTACCCTCCTAATACAATGTTACTAATGATACTGTGCCATCGAGATAAACAAAGATCTAGCTTAACTCGTGTATGCTACACTCTTCTAAAATCTGAATTTGTGCTCAACAACTTTTCATATTTTTAAATTAAAGTCAGGACCCTATTAAGTGTATTATTGCTAAGGAATGGGTATCAAACTCCAAATGTCCTGATTCTCAAACATTTCTGCTTGTTTTTACAGAATTCCAGCGGACGGTTCTTTAGGGTAGATTTCCAGCCTTAGTGCTGTCTGATAACACACTTTTGATTTCGTAACTGCCCCAACTTAGTGTTTTGGTTTTGAAGAACTATAATTGCAATGTTAATATTTTGTCAAGTAACTTTAATGATGCTGGTTTTTTACATTGTAATTGATGCTGGCAGTTGGCAGAGCAAAGTTCAGTTTACAAACTGAAACTTAATTGCTTAGTCTTTCTGACGTGCTATTGATAAACTTAGCAGAACTCCATTTTTATTTTTTTATAATTTCAGCAGATAATTTAGATGTTTAGTTTTAAGCATTTTCTATTTTGATTTTGAATTTTCGCAGTTATGGGAAATTTTTGTGGGGAATCAGACAATAATTACTTAATGACAGACGTTGAGGTTCAAAAAATTAAAGCTTTATAACTATGTAAGCAGAATTGGTTAACACATGTCAAAATATACAGCATAAATATCCTTAAATCAAACTGTAAGTTTGCAAGCAATATTTTTCTTACTTGCCTGTCTGTAAATGTCAATTATTATTGACAGAAATAGTTTTGTTGGTTTGTGTGTACAGTGAATTTGACACTTACCACCTAAAAATCTAATCCTTCCAAGCCTAACTGTTAACTACTGTGTGTGCCTGTCTGCAAATGAGCACAAATGGTGGATAGGGCTGGTGACACAAGCTCTGCTGGATTCCTCATAGGTCCTAGGAAGTTCTAAGCTGATTATGATGTTTATAGGTGAAACCTCAGCTTAATATTTTTATAATAAATAACTCCAAAATTCTCCATCTACCCTTATTAAAATCAATACTGTACACCATTCTGATTTGAGGACTCGTGGGAACACAGTTTTATTTTATTCTAGATCAAGTTGTTTTTGAGACAGTTCATCAAAATTGCTGTGTTTTGTGTTCTGCACCAGTGTTATAGATTCAAATGGATAGTTGCAGAATTCTAGAAGGGGTAATATGTTCTGGTCTCCTGTGTCATAAAGCCTTGTTCTATCTGAGTCTGAGTTCTTGGACTATGTACTTGTAATAGGGCAGTGAAACATGATAAATACTTTAAGTGGGAATGAGACAATGTAAAGCAGTAACAAATATTGATACATTAATATCAATACAAGTAAACCCATTGTGCCTAATACAAGATGGGAGATTGATATTTGCATTTTTAAAGTGCAAAACTTTTGAAACAAGGCTGTTTTCTTCAGTTTAGGACAAGAAGTGAAAGTGTAGCTTTTGATTCTTTCTATGCTCTCTGTACTGTGCAGGCTGAGGAGTTTCAAAGCAAATAATAGATAGCGCAATACAAAAACTGTAGCTGCTTGAAAGGTTTCTGCCAAGTTTCTTTTAGTGAAGTCAGGCACCGCTAGCTAGCCATTGTCTTGTCCAAATCTTTTAGAGAAATAAATCTGATAGTAAAGATGCCATAAGTGAAGTAGAAAGTCATTTGACTAGAAAAATAACTTGCACAAATTGTCTGCATAATTTTAAAGCCCAATTTATTACTATTATCTTTTTGTAGGTATATTTTGGCACTTCACATCCCAGATCATATATTTCTGCCAATGTAACTGGCTTCAAATGTGTAACAGGAATGTCTTGCCTGATGAGAAAGGACGTATTAGACCAAGCTGGAGGACTGATAGCTTTTGCACAGTATATTGCTGAAGATTACTTTATGGCCAAAGCAATAGCTGACCGGTAAGATAACTTCCAGAGAGTTGTCTCTACACCATATTAATTTTACAGTGTGTTCTATAGTTACATCCTTTGTTCTTGTAAAATAAAACTAATGCCTCTTGGTTAAGTATTTGATTTGAGGCACATTCACTGTGTATGTTTAAAACTATGGTAGATGTTCCCATGTAGTGCATAAATAGCAGCATACGCCCTCCACCCTTCTGTCCCCTGTGCACGAAATGTCCTCTCTGAATTAATCTGTAGGCTACTACCCTCTACTCCTGCAAGTACCTCCTGAAGACCCACTTCTTCTGGGACCTCTGCGAGGAGTTAGCAAACAGGAGATGGCCAGGTGGTGTAGCATTGGGGATGTATGATTTTAGTGTTGTGTTTTTTGTTTTTTTTTGTTTTAAAAATCTTTCAGTTGATTTGGAACCCCCAAGCTATGCACACACTAACCTGTGGAATCATGGAAACCTATTTTCATTACCGTGCTCATCCCTTTTCTCCTACTGTTTAGTCACATTCTTTGCATCTTGTTTCAAATAAGAGTGCAAGCTCTTCTGTGGCAAGGTACATGCCTGTGTGTTAGTGTCGTGTCGGCCCCAAAGAGATTCTGACTGACTGGGGTTTCTAGACACTGCCACAATGCAAATAACTAAGAACAGTGGTGGAAATGTGTGTCCATCTATCCTATATGAATAGATCCTGTGAGAAGTAATTAGACTTGCATCTCACTTTCAGAAGTCTGCAAGGGGTCATCAGTTTTTCTGTGAACACGGCACAAACATAATCTGTGGNTTTTTTGTTTTTTTTTGTTTTAAAAATCTTTCAGTTGATTTGGAACCCCCAAGCTATGCACACACTAACCTGTGGAATCATGGAAACCTATTTTCATTACCGTGCTCATCCCTTTTCTCCTACTGTTTAGTCACATTCTTTGCATCTTGTTTCAAATAAGAGTGCAAGCTCTTCTGTGGCAAGGTACATGCCTGTGTGTTAGTGTCGTGTCGGCCCCAAAGAGATTCTGACTGACTGGGGTTTCTAGACACTGCCACAATGCAAATAACTAAGAACAGTGGTGGAAATGTGTGTCCATCTATCCTATATGAATAGATCCTGTGAGAAGTAATTAGACTTGCATCTCACTTTCAGAAGTCTGCAAGGGGTCATCAGTTTTTCTGTGAACACGGCACAAACATAATCTGTGATGTTGCTGTTGGCTCAGGTTTTCTGAAGTAGGAATGTGACTTCTTTTTCAATTACGACTCTCGTGTGTGGAGAGAGAAATTATTGCTTATATTAAGCATGATAGTTTAACCATTTTATTACAGCATATATGGCAATGATAACATGTCCTTCAACACTTGAGTTGTTCTTTACGTATGTTATTTGGAAGTTACTTATGATGTGCATTTATTTTCAGAGGTTGGAAATTTGCAATGGCCACACAAGTTGCAATGCAAAACTCTGGTTCATATTCCATTTCACAGTTTCAATCCAGAATGATCAGGTAAAAATTCTAACTATATAGTTTTTCCTCCTGTCTTTCTCTGTCATTGCCTCTAATCAGTTCACAATTATAAGGTATAATGCACTTTTCCGAACTAACTGTTTGATCTAGTAGCCCAAATAGAAGTGCTAAAGTATCACTTTACATTCTGATGCAGCTTTCATGTGGGAGAGCTTTCTAATGTATTACTGAGAGAGAAATAAACACTGAAGAGCTTTTAATAGAACAAATACAAAAATGTAAGCAAACATTTTTCTAAATACTTCAGTATACTCCAGTAGATAAGTTTTGGACTCAGTGTGCAATAACCATATAACAAATATTGTTTATGCCAATATTTGCTGGAATGGGTATTAAGCAAAAGATTAGAGGAATGTTTTACTGAAAAGAAGCTTAAAGCACAACTTATTGAGGGAAAGGGGAGGAAATGAAAACAGAATTTTAACTATGTATTATGCAGCAAAGTTTGACTGGTACTAAAAATAGACCTTATGTTTTTAATTTTAGGTGGGCCAAGCTGCGAATTAACATGCTGCCTGCTACGATAATTTGTGAGCCAATCTCTGAATGTTTTGTTGCCAGTTTAATTATTGGATGGGCCGCTCATCACGTTTTCAGATGGGATATAATGGTATTTTTCATGTGTCACTGTTTGGCATGGTTTATATTTGATTACGTTCAGCTAAGGGGCATCCAGGTATGTAGTTGGAGTCCATATTGACCTGTGTCTTATAATAACAGATATTGCTAATGCCATTATTACAGTTAAAACTGACTTCACTTGAGAATCTTGTATAAAACACTGTCCTGGGAGATAGGATAGAATTTGGCTTCATGCATTTTCTGCTATCTTACATACACTCCAATTTAAACTGGATGAAAGGCAGGACAGAATTTGGTGTTCTGTTCTAGTTTTGTTCTTTGTAAATGCTGCAGGGAATTTTGAAATATGATACTTGAAAGACAAGCTTCTTCTCTAGATGTTTGTTTACGTGCGCCTTTCCTTTTCCCTTCAAGATATTATGCACTCAAATGCCTAGGGAGCGAAAAGGTATGAACTACTCACGGCCTAAAACCTAGCTTATTCCTGGTGATGCAAGAGGAGATTGGTGTTTGTTTTTAACATGCTTTAGCTGCAAAGCCTGTGGGTATGTCTGAGAGATGAGCTGTGGTGGTGATACTTAGCTTGAGGAGACACTAGCTCTGATTGAGCTAGCATACTAAAAATAGTGTAGCTGCCATGGCATGAGCCGCGGGAAGGACTAGCTACCCAGAGAACAATCCTGTCTGAGGCCATAGGCACAAAATTAGAATGGCTAGCCCCTGCCTCTTCTTGCTCGGCCATGGCTGCACTCTATTTTAACATGCTAGTTTGGTCAGATCTAGTGTGGTTACGTCTCCTTGAGCTGGGAATCATGCCGTTAGCTCTAAGTGTAGGCATATCCTGTGACCTAGGAAAGCTGAGCTGTTTATGCATTCACCCTAGCTTGAAAATGGTACAGAAAAATATAGGGGACTTATTACTGGGGGGAGGGAGCGGCAAGAGGACTTCAACAGAATTTCAAATGTGGGAAAGCACTGCATGGATCATAGTGTTCTGATCTCAAGATGGCACTGCAGGAATCTTTCAAATTGATCCCTCCTTTCTGCACCACCACCACTCTCCTCCCTCTTAATTCTAAAAAAAAAAAAAAAATAAATCTTAGAATTGACTAGCATTGAAATCTTGCATTTGGTCTTGTGCCTGGCCTCCTTCTTGCAGCACCCTTAGTGGTGTGAATTTGATTCAAAATCAGTTTCATTTTACTATTGGAGGCAAAGAAACAGCACCACTGCTTCAGAGCACAGGCAGAATTGGAGTCCTGGACATTTTTACCTTTCTTCAGCTTGCCATCTGACCTTTGTTCTGGTGATTCTGGTCCAAATCCTCAGGAGCATTTCACCCTCCTTGGACACACGATCAGTGTACTTCCACCCAGGGAGGAACATCTGGTGTAAGGATGATCCTGCGGTGACCTATGGCTGACTATGGGGCTCATTCTCTACACACCTTCTTTGCTGTCACTGTAGTGAGGAAGGAAGAGGCAGAACCACGTGCCCCATTGCACTTCATAGACCTTGGTGTAAGTGCCTTGGCTCCATGTGGCCTTTAAGGCTGATATGACCGAGGCCAGGTCTACAGAAGCAGGGCGGTCGACCTAAGATACGCAGCTTCAGCTACGTGAATAGCTTAGATCAACTTACCTGACCATGAGAATGGCAACGAGTCAATCGCTGCCGCTCCCCCATTGACTCTGCTTCTGCCTCTCATGAGCTAGAGTTCCAGAGTTGATGGGGAGCACAATCGGGGATCGATTTTATCACATCTACACTAGACATGATAAATCGATCCCCCCAATAGATCGATCACTACCTGCCAATCCAGCAAGTAGTGAAGACCTGCCCTTAGAAACATCTCTCTAGCTGCTCTCACACAGCACCTGGTGGAATGCATGCACCATGAGCAAGGCTAGCATTGGGTAGTGCCAGTGGGAGCTTCGTGCCAGGTTTGAACTCCCCTCTCCACCCTCCTGATCTTATGTGCTTTTTGTGTAGAAAGAAATAAACCCCTGTGCAGAGGGACCACACAGGACCTGTGCACTATTTACATCCTTCTTGGGCCCTGTTCTGCAGGCTTAAATGGTACATAGGCCTTGTGCCATGCTCTCTGTATAGGATGGATTTCACTCTTTGGGAGTACCCAAACATCTGGCCCACTAACTACTACTTTAGTATCTGTGAGATGCTTTTCCAACTCATCTCTGTTGCCTAAAATGAAATGTCTATTTGAAGGTCTCTCTTACAGTTTTCATTTGAAGAGACAGTTAACTAATGAGAAACTTGAGCCATTCTCCTTTTCCCCCATCTCCTCCTTCTGTACACAAGTGATTTCTCATACCCTGCTAGTAATCATGCCATGATCCTATCATTTAATATGTAGTATTCATCATGGCAGGTGAATAGTTAACTTTTGTTCGAGAAGTACAACGATTTTCAGACTGTGTATGTGAAAATAATATAAGCTTTCTTTTGACCAAGAGTACTTTTGAAATTGTATCTTCTTGTTGTTACTGTTGGTGTGTTTCTAAGTGTCTGATCCATCTCCCCGTAAAGTTAATTAACTTCATTGGGTGTTGAATCAGGCCCCAAAGCATTCCACTGTGGCTGAAAGTACAGTATTGAAAATATTTACTAAATGGGTTGCTTTGAAATTGGGCAGGCTACAGTATGTTGGCAGAATGGATGCTGTTGTATATTTTGAGGATAATTGATAAAAGACTGTACACGTGATAATGCACTTCTATTTAAACAAGATGTGCCCGTAAAATAAATATTTAATTTAGTAGTTGCATTAAATATTAATGTCTGTGTTTCATTCCTAGGGTGGTGCTCTGTGTTTTTCAAAACTTGATTATGCAGTAGCTTGGTTCATCAGAGAATCCATGACAATATACATTTTCCTATCCGCCTTATGGGACCCCACTATTAGTTGGAGGACTGGACGCTACAGATTACGCTGTGGAGGCACTGCAGAGGAAATCCTTGATGTATAGCCCCAGCTTTGTGACTGTATTTCAAAAAAGAAAAAAAAAGGAGAAAAAAAGTATTATAAATTATGTTTATATAAATGCTTTTAAAAAAAATCTACCTTCAATAGTTTTATTACTTGTATGTTTTGGTATTTGTTCTTTAATTTATTTTTGCATGGCACTTGCATCTGTGAAAAAATACATCTGTAGTTTTGGCCAAATGGTACCTTCTTTTTTATGTACAAAAGGAAATCAAGTGAATTGGTCCCAGGATGCATTTTTCTTTATGAATGTTCTGCAGTAAACTCTAAAGACAGTATCCTTCAGTACAGGAAAAGCTTCTTGCTCTGTGGTACGCTATCTCGGTAAATTGAGAGGTAAAATGGCCTTTGTCCATTGGATTGCAGCACACTGGAGAGTAACATCACTACAGAAGTACAACAGGCTTCTGCGGCCTTTGAAAGATGGCGCTAGTAGCGGAACACTAGGAGAGAAGTCCTTAGATGTTTCATGCCTACCTCTTGTAGTTGCTGCAGAGCAAATATAAACTAATAGATAACTAGGCCTTGCGAAAAACAAAAGCTGGAGTCTTGTATTTATATGTATATATTAAAACTATTTTTTTTGTCTCGTTGCAATGAACCAAAAGTGGGCTGAGTTTGATGGGGTGGGTGGGTGGAATTATTAGTTAGCCATGTGTTGAGGGCATCTTTTGGCCAACTCTGATTGGTTCTGTCTTGAACCACTGTTATCACTGTGGTGTAATTAGCCTAGCTAAGCCCCTTCATCATTCCTGTCCTCTTTAAGGAGGTTTTTGTTTCTGTGGGTGAATGTTTTGATAATTGGGGGGGGGGGGGATGCATTTCAAAAACATTTCACACATTAGCTATTTTCTTACACAATGTCTTATTGTTAATAAGAATGTAATTTCATGATGCAGGTATTTAATATCTTTTTTTAAGTGAGCAGATAATATACCTATAATAGTCATGAATAAATATTAACTTGCAGTAGATATTGTGAGTAGATTAATGGGCAGGATGAATTTGCTGTTACTGATTACATTGTAACCTTAATTTAACTAAGTCTACACTCTTGGCTTTTTGCCTTCTACTGTTAGTCTAGTCTTTAAATTGGATTTTTTTTGTATTCCAATGGTATGATTAAGGACTAGATTATAACCAAGTTGTAAATGCATGCTGTACTCTTTCTCTCTCTGCCTCTATGAGCCTGTTTTCCACCCCCATTGTGAGACTGTTCTTAACTTGTGGTGAACTGGACTTGTTTGGGTTTTTTTGTTTAAATATTGAAAAACAAATTTAAAACCATACAAAGCAAAATTGGAGAGGGACATTGCATAAGCCTTATGTTTTGTTTATAACTGTATACCGCTTCTTCTTGAGAATGGAATGAATGTCTGCTGCTAAATGCAAGGCTAGCATTGTCACTATGGCAGCTTTAAATCCTAATTTATACGCCACGCCTATGTCAAAGCATAATGTGTAGCATATTAGCAATAATTATATGTATTTGTAAAAAATGGACAATTTTTCACCTTACTGAGCCAATCCATTACTTGTCTATCTGATAAACACACGTGTGTGTGTGTGTGTGTGTGTGTGTACATATTCTGGGGCAAAGTGCTTCACCCAGCTTCATATTCTTTTGCCTTATGACATCACTGAATTTGTTTTTGAAGGGCATTTTTTCTACATGAAAACAAAGGTTTTTGATGCATGTTCCATTCTTTACATGTGAATCAGGGAGAAACTCTTCCTGAGGAAAGGTGCACGCTGAAAACCAGTCTAGTTGTGACCCACTAAAAGGTTGCTTTTTTTAATCACTACTACACAGCTGAATTTTGCTGACAATGTGTATATTTTATTTGTTTCATGAAGTTTGGTTGACGCCATTCATTGCACTGCTGAAGTGAAGCCGAGCTTGTTACTTAGCTTTATGCTCTTCTCCATGTGGGCAGTGTTAAAGCAAAACCAAAAAGGCTGAACAGACTTCATTTTTTAAAAAGTTTGTAGTGTAAAGAATAACTGTGGTGATGTGCTTTTTGCATTGGTGGAGCCTACATCACTTAAGAAAAAGATGATGCTTCATTTAAGCAAACACTTGATTTCTTGTCTTGTTAGAATGTTGAGTTGATGAAATGGAAACAAATACTCTTGAGTACTGCAGAGGGCACCACAACAGAACTGCATAAAAGTTATGGTTAAATGTGGTTAGTTTTAAAAGTCTTGAACAACAGAATATACCATGTTTATTATTTAAAATCATTGTCTTGTTTAAAAAAATAAATTTTGAATAAATCAAATGTTTGGAATATAAATCTGTTTTTACTTTATTCAGCTGAACTAACGTTGCCTTAAAAACGCGCGCACACACAAAACTTGTGTTAATTACCAGTAGTTGTCTTGCTGTAAAATTAAACATATAACTTTAATTCATAGCATTTCTGTGGTGCTATTCTCTGAAGTAACTGAATCCAGATAACTACAACAAATATGATCCAATTAATTTTGGTAAATGTGCATAGCAGATCATTTCTAGAAATCTGTCCATACTACAGCTTTGAACTACTTTAAAGAACTCCACATGGCTTCTTAACAAAAGAACGAAGTTTACAAAAAGTGTATTCTGAACCCTGCTAAGGAGTTTCTTCTGAACACATTTCAACCTAACAGTTCATTTGTGGAAGGTTTGTTGCAGAAACATGCTAGTTTTCTTAGAAGCAACTCAATTCTACAACATGGTGTGAAGAAAGTACAGGGTTGCAGAGTGGGTACTTCCCAACCAGAAAGTAAACAGGTTTAGTATAATCATGCATTAAAATAAGCAAGCCTGCAATTACTGAAATTAAATGTTGACTTCAGAGCAGGGCCGGCACTTCCATTAAGCGACCCTAGGTGGTCGCCTAGGGTGCCAGGATTCGGGGCGCTGGCATTTTGTGCACTCCCCACAGGGCTCATGGGAGCTTCTGGTTCCGCTCCCGTCGCGCTGCCAAAGAAGGACCTTCTGCCGACGTGCCACGGAAAACAGCGGTGGGCAATTGAGCAGCTCAATGACTGCCGCTGTCGCCTGCGGCATTTCGGCGGAGGGTCCTTCGGCAGCGCAATGGAAATGGAATCGGAAGCTCCCGCACTCCCCATGGGGAGCGCACAAAATGCCACCTCCTGAATTCTGCCTCGGGCACCAGAAATCCTGGCGCCGCTCCTGCTTCAGAGATACCTGGGGTTTTGTGCTGTTGGACATTTGAAGCTTACATACCTATGGGGTCAGTTTATGATGGCACTTTAATTAAAGTGCTCATTTATTTGAACATGATCGTTTAATACACTTCTTAAAACATCATTGTCTTCTTTTAGTTATGGGTGTTTAGGAAAAATGTCACAAGTTATGGGGCTGAATAATACCCATCATTTGTCCCATAACACCATGTGGACATCTGTGCTGGTTCCTGGAGTGGTTTTGTGAATAGTTCTCCTATTTTCATACATGTATTGAACTTGTTATAGTCTGATTACAGTATTGTACCAAGATGGGTATCATCCCCATAGAACAGGTGGAAATCGAAGCAGAAACAGCTCCTCCCTGTCCACTTAGTATTTTAACACAGCTATGTCTACTCTGCAGTTAGGCGTGAGCCTTCATTCCCAGGGAGGCAGAGTTGTGTTGGTGTGGCGGGTGCTAGCGTGCTAAAAATAGCTGTGAATGTTGTGGCACTGGCAGAGGCTCAGGATAGCTACCCAAACTCAGACTCGGGGGTAGAATACGCTTGAACTATACACTATCCTAAGCGTCTGCTGGTGAACACGGCTATTTCAGAGAGCACAAGACCTGTTAGCAAAACTCTGTCTGCGAGGGCTGGGAGGCTCACTTTTGGCTGCAGTGTAGACATAACTGTAACAATGGCTCTTCTCTTCAGCAGGAGTGGAGGGAATTATTCACAGATCGAATAACGGGAACATTTTGCATGAAACTTTTTGCAAAAAAAAAGTCCCTTATTTTTAAATATATATTTTCTTTTTAATTTTCAACCAAGCCTATTCAGTCCCTTCAGGGGCATTCATCGCCTCACAGGGTCAGACCTTGGAAGTAAGGAGGTAAAGTATGTCCTTCATTTCAGAAGTGGAAGGAATCTCCACCTATCTGCTACTGTATAGCAGCACATGGATAAAAGTAGCGATATTACAATTTTAAGCTAGTTTGTTTTGAATCTCCTACCTCTTGACAGTTTAATACTGTTAGGAGCTTTTACAGGATTCAGCCAGCCCCTCACAATCCGGAGATGGCCAGTTTCAGCAGTGGCGTGAATACTGCAATGGTGCTGCAAAATACATGTTACCACAATTAAGGGTTGGTTTCCTGTTCATGGGAAATTGCATCTTATGAGAAGATGATACAGATTGTCAGCTTCATGACCACAGGGTAAAGTGTCACAGTATGGGGGAAGAGGTTTCTGGACATTACAACCACCTCCTACATTGTGTGCTCGCTCTAACACAAATTCTTCCAGCTGCTCAAAGATCCTGTAAACAGGCTTTGCACATGGGAAGGGGATGTGACTGCGAAAGAGAGAGGCAGACTTTGTCCCCACCCCACTTTCCTCCAGGCTCATGAACACCTGTGGAGCGTCTCCATGGCCATTACTGCAACCCAGGGGTTCTGGAACTAAGGATGTGGCAGAACCCCCCGCTTGCAGTGGTTTGGTTTCCATCGAATGCAGGGTTTGTAGTTTTGTTCAATGGCTTTCTGCAACCCCACTATAAAAATTGTTCCAATGCCACAGCTGCAGTCCATGGACAACAGCACCCTCTGTGGCCACTGTGTGCTCCCTTAGAGATTGGCTACTTTCCAGTAGTAGCCTTATGTCTGCAGTGAAGCAACAGTGGGAGCCTTGCCAGTGATCCACAAGGATTACGGGTAGGCATAACAGCAGTCACCAGAGCCATTGACTTGGTAGTTCGTAGCTTTGACTTGTGTCATGTGACTGGGGCCAAAAGGAAATGACTGTTTTTTTACCAGTACTTCTTATGTTCAACAGCTTTATTAGGTGTTGGTGGAAGAAAACTGAATCACTGGGAAAGTGGAGCAAATGAATCTGCCTGAATCTCAGTCTGGCAGTGATCCTAGCAGAGAACTGCAGGAGGTGGCTGCTTCCAAATTTTCCTGGAAGTAAGTAGTACTGAAAGACCACCAAGGACAGAATCATCCACCTTCAATGACAGCCTGAGCCAAGCCAGAATTTTCGTCAGGAATACCATGTTTTCTTTATTTTACACAAAAAAAACACCCAGCTGCCAGATGAGCATTGACCATATTATAGAGTTGCTCCATGAGAACAGTTGAGGTCATATTTAGACTTCAGAATGCAAGAGTGTTTTCCATAGTGATGCAATGAAAAATGTGGTCAGGTCTGATGTGATACAGAAGTTTCAAAATTCTGCACATTCAAATGCCCTTCCAGTAGATATATCTTAAGCAACTTCCTTGTGAGATTGTCTCAGATCTGAAATATCCCATCCCAAGTGAAAACCCAGATCAAAATTTTGCATATCCTCCCTATCTTTGTGTGCTATGTATAGCTCTGATTCTGTTTTCTATGTATTTATCTTTCCCTGTAAGAAGACTGCCCATCTGTCTCTTAAGTGTCCCTAGTCTCTGTTTGCCAGAAGCTGGGAATGGGCAACAGGGGATGGATCACTTGATGATTGCCTGTTCTGTTCATTCTCTCTGAAGCACCTGGCATTTGCCATTGTCAGAAGACAGGATACTGGGCTAGATGGACTATTGGTCTGACCCAATATAGCCGTTCTTATTTTTGTAGTAAACTACCATCTACTTAACAGCTTAAAACCAGGTCCTAAGGTGGTGTGATCAGTATAGCTCCTTTGAACTCAATAGTGCTATCATGATTTGAAGATTTGGCCCTTAGATTTGTAAGCAGTCTGCAAAGCAGGGATCGAACTCAGGTCCTTTGGCTCTAAAAACACAGGATCCAACCACTTGAGTTAAGAGGCTCAGTTTTAGGTGCGCCAGTATTAAGGCTTATAGTAACACTGACATCCCATAACAGTAGATAACTGTATCTATGTATTCCCACGCACCATTACAAGTTGCATCAGTGACTAGAGGTGTTTAGGAATATATTCTGCACTGCACAGTGGAATTTAGCCACCTACTCTACTTTCAGTTTCCATAAATCTGGGTCACAACTCATCCTGAGCACAGCAAAAAATGGAAGAATTTGACCCAGATTGGATTCATTCAAGTACCTGTATCTTTTTGAGGTTGGTTTCCTCTGCTCAAGTTGCATCAGTGAACATAAATACTAGCTCAAGCAATAGAATATTTTCTACCTGCAGTGAATGGTCCACATTATGGTTAAACAAAATGGTCTAGCACATCCACTAGCTTACATAGGCTAGCTGCCTCGAGTACAACTTTCTCCCCACCCGCCCCATAGGTATGTAATCAGGGTAGCTAGTCCTTGCTGCCGCTCACTACTGCTGCAGTTACCCTACTATTTGTTGCGTGTTAGCTCAGTGAGAGCTAGCACAAGTATGATGACAAGCTTGGAATCACACCCCAGCTCCATATATAGGTGTAACCACCATGTGGCTTAACTTATCCCTTTTCCTATGTGGTTAACCCTTGCCTACCTCACAAAGATGTGGTGAGGATTCAATAGTTACAACATAAAGACTTCCGGATATAAATCTCTTCCTCTTAACAACCCTACACTGGGAAATAACATCATAATGGATGGGAAAGAAGAACAAACTTACACATGGAACAAATCCAACAGGTGCTCTTCACTGCTGTATAACTCTGTACTTCTGCCTCAGAAGACCACAGTTTAGCAGGGCCATTCTCTGGGGCTGTCAAGCAATGAAAAAAATTAATCGTGTGATAAAAAAATGAATGGTGATTAATCACGCTGTTAATAGAATACCATTTATTTAAATATTTTTGGATGTTTTCTACTTTTTCAAATGTATTGATTTCAATTACAATACAGAATACAAAGTGTACAGGGCTCACTTTTTTATTACAAATATTTGCACTGTAAAAAACAAGAAATAGTATTTTTCAATTCACCTAATACAAGTACTGTAGTGCAATCTCTATCATGGGCGTTCAACTTACAAATACAGAATTGTGTACAAAAAATAACTGCATTCAAAATAAACCAATGTAAAACCTACAAAAAACTCAGTCCTACTTCAGCCTGTCGCTCAGACAAACAAGTCTGGTTACAATTTGCAGGAGATAATGCTGCCCTCTTTTTGTTTACAATGTCACCTGAAAGTGAGAACGTGTTCTCATGCCACTTTTGTAGCGGGCATTGCAAGGTATTCACATGCTAGATATGCTAAACATTCGTATGTTCCTTCATGCTTCATTCACTATTCCAGAGGCCATGTTTCCATGCTGATGATGCTCATTAAAAAATAATGTGTTAATTAAATTTGTGACTGAGCAACTTGGGGGAGAATTGCATGTCTCCTGTTCTGTTTTACCTGCATTCTGCCATACATTTCATGTTACAGCAATCTCGGATGATGACCCAACACATGTTCGTTTTAAGAACACTTTCACTGCAGATTTGACAAAATGTAAAGAAAGTACCAACGTGAGATTTCTAAAGATAGCTACAGCACTTGACCCAAGGTTTAAGAATCTGAAGTAGTGTCAAAAATCTGAGAGGGACGAGGGGTAGAGCATGACTTCAGAAGTCTTAAAAGAGCAACACTCTGATGCGGAAACTACAGAACTCGAACCACCAAAAAAGAAAATCAACCTGCTGGTGGCATGTGACTCAGTAAAGGGCAGTGACAGCAATAGCTTATAGCTGAATTCCGATTCCGATTTAAATTTATATTACATACACAGAGACAGCATTTTTGTTGTTGGCTTATTTCTGGTACCAAGGCTGGGGAATGGCAGAGGCCTAACTCACTAACACACAAACTCACCCGCAGCAGATCCTCAGCTGGCGTAAATTTGTGATAGCTTCACTGAAGACAATGGAGCTAAAATAGTCTCATCCGGTGCAAATTCTGCCCAAATTATTTATCCCCTTAGAAATCTAAACTCATCTCTCCCTGTTCCCTTCTGCTCCCCCGTCTCTATCTGTTTGTTGTATCCTCCTTTTGTCTCTCTCATCATATGCATAGATTGTAGGCTTCTTGAGGCAGGAAATCATCTGTTCATTCAATAGCGCCTAGCACAATGGGGCCTTAGGCACCATCTCAACGCAAATAAGTGGTCACTGTGGGAGGGGATCATCTAGATCAGTGTGTGGTGGTATTTTTCTGGCAAATGCTTTTTAATGGCAACCAAGTCCTTCCATGTGGGACAGAAGAAATCAAGACTTCTCATGGTAAAACCCACTCATTGGATCAAGCTACCCGACCTGATCTTTGCCGAACAAAGAGCTGACTATAATAAGGAAATCTGATGATTTAGAATTAGAAGGCATATAATACACGTCTATCAATTTAACCCTTAATTATGGGGTTGTCTTCCTGGTCCCTCAAATATATTTTAGTAATGTTTTCAGGTAGTCAGGTAGGACCCTTTCCCTTAAAATTTATTAGATTTCTAAATAGATAACACCAGGTGAGGGTAAAAAGAAGAAGAAGTTATTCATAAATGTAACGAATATGATAGGGTAAGTTTTTGTATGGGATTATCAGAAACGGACACAAACTATATGCTAAAGAATCAACCCAGTATCTTGGGTCTGAAAAATACTCAGAGTTTCGATCCACATATGAGCTTCCCAATTTCAGTCTGTATCTGCTACAGTCAAGGCCTTGAGTCCTGTGTGGAGTTATGGAGTGTGAACCACAGTATTATGCAGCAGTGACTCTGAAGTAATGTGTTATAGCCCTACAGTTCCTTGTGTGTTTGTGGAACAAAAGGGACTGAGTTTTCTTTCCTTTGCCAAATCATGAAGTCCAGTCAGGTACTCAATCATTAACAGCAACAGGTCCTGAATTCTATCCCCCTACGCCACCTGGTAAGGTGACCAGGTATCCGGTTTTGATCGGAATACCCTGTTGAAAAGGGATCCTGGCGGCTCCGGTCAACACCACTGATCGGGCCATTGACTGTCCAGTTGGCGGTGCCATGTAGCAGGCCTGGCAGGTACCCTGCTAGCCTCCACCTCCCGGGAAGCAGCCAGCATTTGTACCCTACGGCTCCTATGCATAGGGGCAGCCAGGGGGCTCCTCATGCTGCCCCCGCCCCAAGGATCACCGCTGCCACTCCCATTGGCCAGGAACCTGTGGACAGGGCAGCGCGCTGAGCTGCTTAGCCACACATCTGCATAGGAGACGGAGTGGGGATATGCCAGCTGCTTCCCAGGAGCTGCTTCAGGTAAGCGCTGCCTGGAGCCTGGACCCCTGACCTCCTGGGCCTCAATCCCCTGCCCAGCCCTGATCCTTCTCCCATCCTCCGAACCCCTCAATCCCAGCCTGGAGCACCCTCCTGAACCCTAGTCCTCTCATCCTCAGCCCCACCCCAGAGTGAGTGAGGGTGGGGAAAGCGAGCAACAGAGGGAGGGGAGGACAGAGAGAGCAGTGGGTGAGGTCTTGGAGAGGGAGCAGGGCAAGGGGTGGGGCACAACTGTTCAGATTTGTGCAAGTAGAAAGTTGGCAAATCTACCACCTGAGTGCAGCTTAGCTCATGTCTGAATATTTACATCCACATGTGCTTCCAAGGGCCTTCCTTATGCTGGGTATTCATTCTTTCCTGTAACAATATCCAGAAGGTTCCATCCAAGCTCTCAAGCATGAACCACCTCTGTGCCCAGAGCCTGAGACTATACAGAGGAAGAGGCATGACATTTTGCTCTCTTTGCTGGGCTGACACTGTGGCAAAATCGGTGACTCCCAGGTACACATAAGCAGCGCTAAATCCAGAGAAGACTCTGGAAAAACATAAAGCCCTGAGGAAACTGAATTTTGGTCTTAATGGGGCCATTAGTTAGGAAACAGCAGTTAAAACATTACCTGACTAATTTTAATATTATCTTTAAAACTTGACACAGTGGGCCCAATTGTCCATTGCCCTGCACCTCACGAAGTCATCGACAGCAGTGCAAAGTAGATATAAAATGCAAGTAGATCAAAATGTTAGCATTTTGCACCCACTTTGTGCTAGGATAAATTAAGGCAATGGGGAATCCAGCCCTGTGACTTCTAGAAGAATAATGATCCTACTCAACTTGGAGGGACACGAGCCACTTTTTGTTTCTTTGAACACATCCCAGAATAAGGTCTCAATTTGTCTGTAGTTCTAAAACATCTGGCACACTGCTGAAGGAATATTGTGTTTGAACAAAAGATCTTTATACTGAAAATGGTGACCACGATGTAGGCACTCAAACATCAATACAAGTTTCAGGTTTATAGAAGGTGAATATTTTCTGTTTCATGTGTGTACACACACACACACACACACACACACACCCACACACACACACACCCCTTTACTTGTATTTATAATGAAGAGCACCTAAAATAAACATCCACTGTTAAGGAAAAATTGGAGCATTTGAAAATTAATAGTAACTACTGTCCATGTGAACATAATAGGCTTCTCACTGTGAACTTTGCTTAACTTAAAGCTACAATTTAGTCCAATATATAACCCAAATTCAACAGCTCAAGTTATTACAGCTAAAATATATTCTCTAATCACAGCAGTGTAGGGATGGAAGGGACCTCCAGAGGTAGTCTACCCCTACTATGCTGAGAATAGCTGTCTGTGGATCCAAAGCTTGTCTCCCTCACCAATAGACGTTGATCCAATAAAAGATATTACCTCACCCACCTTGCTCTCAGACCATCCCTGACAGATTTATTTCTAACTTGCTCTTAAAACCCCATGAGGGGGATTCCATAATCTCCTTGAGTAACCTGTTCCAGAACTTAACTATGGGACAGATGTCACAAAAGATGACGGCTCAATCTGAGGACTCCAGGGAGGGACTCTCCTAAAGAATGGCCAAGTGGTTGAGATTTTGGTGACTGAACCAAACCAAGCCATGTGAGGGCAAATAGCTCGCCAGCTATAGATACCTTGAATTTGCTCTTGGTTGTTGTGTTTGAGTCTAGGGCTCCTATGCAATTGGACGTATTTATTTTCCTGCCCTGAACTGCACTGTCAGGCCTTTTTGTTCAAACTAGCTCTGCCTTGTCTCTAACAAAATGCCAGTAGATGAAACAATGGAGATCGGTGTGTCTGGTGTACCTGCTGTAACAGGCATGCTTTATCTAGCACCCCTTTCTTCGGTGTGTTTCAGCTAACGGTTATAACTAACGCACAGTCAACAGAGAAAACCAAAGTCACTCTCCTCTCCTCAGTGCAAGCTAGTCCCTATAGTCAAGGAAGTCTTTATGAAATTCTCTTCTGATAAGATCTGTGCTGCAACAGGCTTTCCCAGTTATGGTACCGAAGATCCCCGTTGGGTACACAAGTAAGACAAAACAGAATGGGACAATTCAGAGCAAGAAAAATCAGTTGTGGCTCTATTTGCTTTTAAAGCTGTCATCCGAATAGAGAAAGCAGGGTAGGTGAAAACATCACCTTCTTGCTCAGGACACTTTGCCTGCTCATTGTGCATAGTAAGCACCCCCACAGAGGTGCGGTACCCTGCTCTCCACTGATAGCTGCTAGCATGCTGGGAGTATCACACACTCGCAGGCAAATGCTGCAGGGGCTCCAAGCACTAGACTCTTCAGGCTCTAGCCTTTGGTGGGTTCCCATAAACATTCCCATTCAGAGGCAGCAACTGAGGATTCTTTTACCAGGGCTGGCAGAAATGACACATGGAAATGCAATAGGTACAATGGCATTAACGGGTACAAGAGATTAAAACAACAACTCCCAGCCCCCAAGTCTTATAACTTCTCTGCACCACTCTCCTGCCTGCAGGCCATTGTCCTGCAGTTACCTCCCCATCACAGCTGTCGTTGCCTCCCTGATGATAACAGGATGGGTCTCTGGCCAATTCCTGGGCTGCTCCCAAGGCTGGTGCAACCATTTAGGTGATCTAGGCAGTTACCCAGGGCGCTAGGATTTGGGGGGGCAGCATTCTCTTTGGCAGTGACCGTGGCAGCCAGATCTTTGGCCGCCCCGGCTGCCACAGGCATTTAGGCAGAGGGAGCTGGGGCAGGGGAGTGAGGGGAGGGCAGCCTGCAGCAAGTAAGGGGGGGGGGCCCCCAGCTCACCCCCTGCTCCGCCCCTCCCTGAGCACGTTGGCCGGTTCACTCTCCCGCCTCCCAGCTTGTGGCGCCAATCAGCTTAGGCGCCGCAAGCCTGGGAGGTGGGCAAAGTAAAGCAACGATGTGTGCTCGGGGTGAGGCGAAAGGCAGGGTGAGTTGGGTGGGAGGGGGTGGCCTCAGGGGTGGGGAGCTGCCGCAGTGGGGGGCGCTTCAGGGCAGAGGGAGGGAGCTGCCGTGGAGAAGGGGCACTTCAGGGTGGGGGCTCAGGGACGGGGGAGGGCGCAAGGTGGAAGTTTCATCTAGGGCACGAAACATCCTTACACTGGCCCTGGCTGCTGCTCTTGCATATGCCGCTTCTGGCTCCCTGATGAGGCTGGCCCCCACTGCCCTCAGGATATCACTTTCCTTTTCCTGTACTATGGGGATTATGGAGACTGCTACTGGCTAGATACTGGACTGGGAGGCGAAGTAGCTAGTAATATTGCGAGTGAGCTATTCCACCCCCCATGATACTTTTTGTAATAAATATACTTTGTGCATTTATCCATTTCCATTTAGTCAACCAATTCAAATGCGAAATACTTCTGCTTTATTTAAAATAAACAGGTTTCAGCTGAGAGTACAAAATGGAGCCAAGGATCTAAACACCTCTCTCTAGACTGCACTAGAAGGAATGAGAAGCTGTTTCACTTTGAGATGCTGGAATACCATGCTCGCTGTTGTGGTGAGCATTTCCACTCAGCCTATAGATTCCTGCAAACGTCTCACTTTTTTTTTTTAATGCCTTCTGAGAGTCTTCATTTCATAACAGCTAGAGCATATTTTCTTCAGCAAGACCAGAGCATGCCACACATTTGTGTGTCCAAGACACAATACCTACTTCAGGTGCTGCAGAGGGATAACATACACCAACCTCAGTCTGGACCCGTCTGTAAGTGTTCCTTAGAAATGCTGATTGGACTCCATTCTGCCCATATCTTTCCTTTATATTAGAGACTGACAAGCTCGTTCATTTATACACAAGTTACAGTATTAAAAACTATTGACATGGGTGCAACACAGAAGTTAAAAGTGGCTGCAGCATACAGCTCAGGCAAAAGCATGTGAAGGCTTTCAGGGATCAGCACATGGCAGTGAAGTCATGGCACTGCACAGCAAAGAATGCAAAACCTTTGGCCCATAGAGGTTTAACCCCGTGATGCAGGACGCCTGAATTTCCTAGCAGTATGACAAACCAAGGAAAAATGCTTTCAACACATTTCCTGTGAGAACTTCAACTTCCTGGCATGATACATATTTAAATAACTGGGAGAAAAAGAAAGATCAGCTGCCTGAGGCATTGAACTAAGAATTCAGGAACTGCCTTTTATATAAAACCACAGTACATCTTTTTGATTATAAAATATTTTGTCTTAAGATTTAATCAGTGTATGTGCAGGACATCAGTGTACTCAGGAAATTCCATTCACACGGAGTAAGACTGCCTAATTTTCTGGAGAAGCAAGCTGCTTTGGTGTGGTTCGGCAAGCACTCCTATAAACATATGGGGCTGTTATGTTGAAAACAATTTGTTTTCTTGTGGCAGCTGCAGCACTTTTGATCTGCGCACTCACTATCAAGACTTAGCACTGTAAGGCTGCCTGGGGGATTGCCTGCTAGAACTTGGTTTCAAATTCCAGTAAAGTCAGCCTCAAATGGATCCTGCATATGTGATAGGCACCTTGTGCTTCAAGACACAAATTCCTTATACTGTCAAAGAACTAGTATGCGGTTCGATACTGATAGACAACCTCAAGACAGAAAAACACAGATTCTTGGGCCTGGGCTACGGGGGTGGAGGGTTTTGAACTAAGATACTCAACTTCAGCTACGCTATTTGGGTGGCAGAAATCCAAGTATCTTAGTTCAATTTACCCAGGGCCGGCTCCAGGCACCAGCTAAAGAAACGGGTGCTTGGGGCAGCCAATACCAAGGGCGGCATTCTGGCCACTGTTGGGGTTGCACTTTGGGGTCTCTGGCGGCAATTCAGCAGCAGGCCCCTTGGTTCCTCTCAGAGTGAAGGACCTGCCGCTGAATTGCCGCTGAAGAGTGGAGCGGCATGATCGTGCTGTTGCGGCTTTTTTTTTTTTGCACCGCTTGTTTGTTGTTTGTTGTTTGTTCCCTTGCCATGTTGGTACCTAGACTGTGATCAAGTCACCCTGTCACAGGGTCCACTCACCATTGGTGGCCTCTCCTCCTTGCCATCCTGGAGATTAGCTCTGCCAGGCTTTGCACTCTTTTCTGGTAGTGTCTTCCCCCGTTCTGTCTTGCCCTGAGGCCCATCTGACTCCAGGAACTGCAGCTTCCTCTTTGTGACTCAGCCCTCTGGCCGAGTCAGTGTATGTGGTCCCCTCTTCCAGGGTAGCACAGTCCCGCTCCACAAATGGGCTCAGGTAGTTTTTCCGCCCACTGCCAGTGCCACTTCACCGGTGGCTGGTGTGGGGACCTGGGCCTGCCCTCTAATCATAGGTGGTGTGTGACTCTTGTGTTTGTGGAGGCTGGGCACAAGCACCGGAAGCTCCGTGAATGAGGGGGGGCCCCCACAGGGACCCGGACTGTGGGCCCCCCACTCCACCCAGAGGCCCTGCCCCAGCTTGGGCTCCTCCCCCAGAGCCCTACCCCTATTACAGCTCACTCCTACGGTTGCCGACTTTCTAATCACACAAAACCGAACACCCCTGCACCACTCCCACACCCCTTCTCAGAGGCCCTGCTCACTCCATCCTCCCTCCCTCCATCATACACTCTTCCCCACTCCCATTCACTTTCACCAGGCCGGGGCAGGGGGTTAGGACTTATTTAATCAACCCCTACTCCCTAGCTCCTCCTCTAGGTGCAGCCTGGGGAGATAATTGGCCTGCCTGGCCATCTTAACGCCTTCCAACCCTGTGTGGGAGGGACACCCCATCACACATCCCTGAACCTTCTCTTTAATAAGCACAGGGTACCTGAAGCAGATCAGTGCTGTGGAAGGGCCAGAGAAGCTGGGAGGCTCCAGTCTGGCAACTCCCCAAGCTGAGGCCTTGTTTAAGGCCTGAGGAGGTCCTGGGACTGCAGAGATGGAGCCCGGGGATAGGCAGAGGCAACTGGTCCAGCCCCCTTGCCAATGATGCGTGGCCATGACAGACTGCAGTGTGCCCCACAGAAAGGGGGCTAGATGACGACTGGCAGTAGCCACTGAGGCAAGGTGGGCACTGGGGAATGAGGTTCCCCTGGGAAGGGAGACCCAGAGTGTGGGGGCACTGCTGTGGGGCAGCACCCCAAGATAAGGGGCTCCTGGGTCCAGAAGGGACACGGGGGGCCTGAAGCAGGAGAGACACCAGCCAGCGGGAAGTGCTCTGAGTGCTGCAATTGAGCTAATTCCCCGATGACCAGCAGGAGGTGCCACAGCGGTGAGTCAGCAACCTGCTACAATGATATACAGAGAAATGCCATGAATTTGAGTTTAGGGCCTCACTTTGCTTGGCCGATAAATCCTCCTAACTGTAATCACATGAGAACCAGCTATCAACAAATGCTGGCTGTAACATATGGCTGTGCACTTCTGTCCGGATTCAAACCTCATTCTCACCAGCTGTAACATTTTCTTCTGTCCACACAGGCAATGAGATATCTATTTATCTAGGCACATACACACGCCAGCTATGGTCTGGCCAGTGCCATGCTATTTGTTCAGCCATGATCATAACTGCCATGTGGATGATGCCTAGGATAACCCAAACATTTCTGGACGATAATGAGAAATTTTCCTTTCTAGTATCAGGAAATAATAAACTTTATACACCACACAAACAGGATTAGATAGAGTCTGCTTTTAGGGCAAAATTCTCATTCCCATGCACACAGTGGATCTTCCCTCCCTGCACAGTTTTATGTACACTCTACATGTGTGGAGTTTGTGGGATCTCTGAGCACAGAGAGTAGGCTATCAGAGTTAAAAAATTATGAAAAAGGATTTGAGAAGAAAGTTTTGGCTTTAGTGTCCTTTGGCTGATGAAAACAATATCTGCTCTGTCAAAAATACTTGTATTAGTAAAAAAATGAAAGGATTATTAACATTACCCTTCACAGAAAGCTACAAGACTAGAACTGCTAATATTTTGCTCTGAGGTAATGTCACTATCCAAACCAAACCCACAAATTCAAACACTTTCAAACTTTGGGAAAAGTCAGAACTGACTCCAGACCCAAACTGCAGCTCAGGCCTGTATTCTAGGGGAAAAGGGGCACTATCTGAAAGTTTGGGGTGTGACCCAAATTTCTGGAGCTTTTCAAAATTTTCTAGAGACTTCATTAAAATATAAATAGTCTCTCCTCCCCACTCTAAACAATAAACCTTACATCCTTCTCAGAGCTCCCTTTTGTAGATACTATTTAGACAAATATATTTTCACACATTTTAGCAAGTCTGTTTTAGAAAATGATAAAACCTGCACAATAAATCCCCAATTATGGGCACTGGAGCCTCTCCTGCTTCGTGGATGGAATCAGTAGATGGGCAACAACCCAAACTCTACTCTATATGGACGTATTTTCCATCATGTGTGGAGGGGAACCTACTGCTGCAAAAAGGCAGAAGTTCCACTTCTGCGACATGCTCCTGCCTTCTCTACAAAAGCCCCTGCATTGGCACTCCATGGAGTTGGAGATTGTGGAGTCAAGGAGTTAGCTGGGCTCTGTCAGTTCTTCTTCCATCCAGACACCAATAGTATAAAACACAAGGGGATCTGAAGCTGTACGGACTTTGATTTTTCCCCTCCACCTCTGCATTTTGGAAAATCCATGAAAAGGACATCCACCAGGGCAGCCAGTCAGGCCAACCCAAAGGAACACAGACTGTATAGGGTTGGAAGACAAGTGAGCGCCACACTGATACTCGTTGCCTCACACAAGGGGCTGCTGGCTAAGGAAGCGGAACCTCTAGATTCTTCCATGGTGGGAGACTACCAGAATAGATCTTAGCCAAAAGGCTGAAATGATCAAGCGTTGGCTGTGTATGAACTCTTTATCTACAGTTATAAGAGGACACCGTGCTAATAAAAGGGACAAAATTAGCTCAGTAATACAGTTCTCAAGGCCAAAATATGTTATATAATTAACCACACGAAACTTACAGCCTTTCACTAGGCAAGTTACTTACAAAAATCAAGAAAGAGTTACACTAACAATGACACTCTATACCTAAACTTTCCACTGTTAACCTGCTGGAAGAAAGGGGTGGAGAAAAGAAACTTCTTAATACATGCAGTGTGAATATCCAGCCTCAATAGCTTAAGTCACAGGAGGTAATTGCATGTAATACCTATATGGCACAAACCCTGCAACCCAACAGAATGGTTGTTTTAATAGATTTTGTGCCTAAACACCAACACCACCAACCTCCTAAGTTCCCAGTATAGTGCAGGGCTCCCATGTCTCCTTCACAACATCTCTCCTGGTTTTATATTTGTGCCTCTTTACAGTGTAAACCCCTCCAAATTACTTACATTGACTTAGCCAGGTCAGTCATTGGCTCTATCGAATCTTTGGCTCTTCCCTCTTTTTAAGTTAAAGGAAGCTCTGCATGATGCATTTATTTATTTATATTGTGTTTCACTCTAGACATGAAATCTTTAAAGGCTTCTACTCCCTGGGCAGTTGCCAGCATTCTAGCTTCATGAGGGAAGATGATATGCCACTGCCACTGAAAGCAATCAGTGCTGGATATATGTAAAAGAAAGAACCGTTTCCAAACAGCAGAGAGACATAAAATAGAGGGCAAGGCTGCTTGCCAGTCATTTTGTAAAAAGAAGAAAACCAGCAAAGGTTTAATATTTCTTCCAAGGTCACTTAAGTACCATTAGCAATCCTAAGTTTAACTCGATCCAAAGGACATAAAACGCAAGTCAAGAACAATATCTTGTTTCATGATAGAGCCCGGAGAAAAACATTTCTTCTCACAGTTCCTACAACAAGCTTACCTAGTTTCCTGCAGGACCACAAAAAGGTAAATCTGCCCTCTGTCATTCACCCACAAGCTGGCTGGATATAAAATGGCCACAGAAAACCTATTAATTCCAGCTGGCACATGGATTTAGCTAAATTTTTTCTGGCTTGTCAGCTGGAGAGAGAAGAGGTAGAAAGAAACCAATTGCTGGTTTTCTGGCCATGTTTCAGAATTTTGTTTCCATTTTGGACTATTTCTCAGTCCACTGGCACAGTTCTAGAGATGCTTCCCGAAGTCCATTGCCTGCTTTCCTAAGGTTATTTGAGTTCAGCAGACTCTTCTCTTCTTTGTGTGGATCTATTTGTCCATCGGGTCCTGATGCTTCTGTGCAATGTTTAAACTTAGCTGCTGCTCCAATAAATGGTGTAGTTATAAGATTAAGTTCTAGTGGAACTACAGATTCCGCTCCCTCTAGTTTCTCTACAAGGGCACATTCTATGAGCACTTTCAAAGAGCACAGCTCTCCCAAATGTGGGCTTTCATAGTACAGGATGCCATTCACTAAAAAAGAAAAGGAAGCCTTTGTGAAGAGTATGTGTCCTCCAGGTCAGAGTCCTCCAGACAAGACAGAGGAATAAATTATGCCTTATTGAAACTATGTATGAGCTCAACATTTCTCTGCCATCTTTAAAAGCTGTGATAACTTTTCCAGAACAGATCCTTGCAAGACATTTTTGTTTCCCTTTTAACTTTCCACTGCATTAGATTTTTGAAAGGGAAATAGACATATATTCATAGATTATAATTGTGATAATAATATAATTATTGTGATATAATTGTGATAATTTAGTGTGACCTCCTGTATAACAGGCATAGACTTTTCTGAATTAATTCCTTTTTGAGCATATCTTTTATAAAAATAGCTAATCTTGATTTTAAAATCACCAGTGATGGAGAATCCAACACAACCCTTGGTCAATTGTTTAAACAGACAATTACTCTAGCTGTTAAAAATGTGCCCCCTTTCTCCCCAAAAAGTCCCACAAATGTTTGAGTTTACACCCCTTTTAGGTTGGTTTTCTATAAAAATTCAAATGTTCCACTTTGTTGCCACAATTGATTATGGTGGGTGAATAACCAAGCTTTGTGTTCTTACCAGAAGCAGCTGCATGCTCATCCAAGTAAATTGAAACATTGACTGCTGACCAATCACAATTAACAGCCCGTTCATGATCAACAGGAATTTAAAAAAAAAAAAAGATATAAAATTAAAGAATGCATCAAATAAGTTGGCTAGAAAGAGCCTTGGAACTGTTAGCAAAAACCATCTCCCACTGTTTGATTCCTACATGTTCAGAAAATAGGACTTCAGCAAAAACACAGGATTGCATCAAAGACTCTTTCATCAAAAATGGCCAACTGCTCAAGTCCAAAGGGGATAATACTTGGACCAGATTATTACAGTGAAGTTTTTATCTACAACTAACTTTGAAACCCTGAGTGTGGACCATAGCAGAAGCAACTTGCCAAAAGTTTGCAACTTCTGGGAGCTAGTGATGCCCGTGCTCCATGTGTTGCACTGGTTAGTCTGTAATTCTGGTTAGTCTGATGCTATCTGAAGAATGAGAGGCAAAAGCTTCTGTCAAGAATCTGTAATAGAGTTAATTTGCAGCATCCTTCTGTATGAAACAGAAGCCTGGAGACTGAGGTGGCTGGAAAGCCTCAAGGGCTGCATTAAGGTCTAGTCTGCCCTGGAAAAGCAGATTTTGCTCCCAGCTACTAAAGGTCTCAGATACCATGGTGATGGGCAGTGTCATAACCTATATAGAACAGAATGATTGGCAGTTGGCTGTGGGAGTTTTTCTGGGATGCTTCAGAGTGATTTTCCCCCTTAAATCTACTTTGCAATAGTTCTACAATTTGAGGCCTTTTCTGTTAGTTACTGATTTTAAATGCAATTTGCTAAAGAATTCTATAAATTATTCCATAGAACATATATAAACCTATGTTACAAATTAAATGGGCAAACAGCATTCCCCCGCATTTTTTAAAAATACGCAACATAGACCAGCCAGAATATTCTGTTTTTTTGGCCTGAAACAAAGAGAAAACCTTCACTCTCTTTGAAGGTTAAAAATGGAGAAGAGCTATCTAGAGCTGCTTCTGTCTGCCAAGAGGTGAAATATCCATTAGTAGAAGCTATTATAAAGCCTTGGATAAATACAATTCATTAAGCGCCCAGCCCTCTGTATAAATAATCAGCAAGCAGAACAATATGCAGTTTGCACACAGCAGCTTGGACCTTAGTCTGATTTGCTTGAACTCTGCAATTTACCTTGCTTGTTAAATCTCACCTGTCTTTGTATCTATGGGAATCCGTATGCTGAAGCTTGACTAGCGGAATGTTTATCTGGATTTCCACCTGTGACAGGTTGGATCACAGAACCCCCCTTGGGGACTGCCACCTGATGTGCCAAGACTACTTCTGCTCCTGCTTTCCTACCCTGCCAGCTCAGGACTCCAGCACCCTGTCTTGTTGAGCCAGACACTCCCGTCTGCTCCAGCACAGACCCAGGGTCTGAACCACGTGCCCCAAAGCTGCAGACTTAACTGAAAGCAATTTACAGAAGTGTTCCTGCGTTTAGCACTCGGATGCCCAACTCCCAATGGGGTCTAAACCCCAAATAAATCCATTTTACCCTGTATAAAGCTTATACAGGGTAAACTCATAAATTGTTCGCCCTGTATAACACTGATAGAGAGATATACACAATTGTTTGCTCCCCCAGGTATTAATACATACTCTGGGTTAATTAATAAGTAAAAAGTGATTATATTAAATACAGAAAGTAGGATTTAATTAGTTCCAAGTAGTAACAGTCAGAACAAAGTGAATTACCAAGGAAAATAAAATAGAACACGCAAGTCTATGTCTAAGAAAACTGAATACAGATAGAACCTCACCAGTTCCAGTAAGTTTCCTTTTACAGACCAGCCTCCTTCTAGTCTGGGTCCAGCAATAACTCAGACCCCCTGTAGTTACTGTTCTTTGTTCCAGTTTCTTTCGGGTATCTTTGCGGGTGGAGAGGCTATCCTTTTAGCCTGCTGAAGACAAAATGTAGGGGTCTCCCAGGGGTTTAAATAGACTTTTTCTTGCGGGTGGAGCAAAGTTCAGCTCCAAGATGGAGTTTTGGAGTCACACGGGCAAGCCACATGTCCATGCATGACTCAGTTTTTACCAGCCAAGCCACATTCCTGGTAAGGCTCAGATGTGGCTTGGCATCTTCAAGTTCATTGTTGGCTTCAGTGGTTTTTGATTGGGCACTTAATTTGCACTTTTCTCAAGAAGCTGACCAAATGCTCTACTAGACTAGTTAAAATCAAGCCAGTACGCAGCCAATATTCATAACTTCAAATACAAAAATGACACATGCGTACAAATAGGATGAATACGTTCAGTAGATCATAACCTTTACATAGATATGTTACATGGCATATGTAGCCTAAAACATATGCCAGTTATGTCACATATACAATCATAAGCATATTCCATAAAGCCTTATCGGGGGCACCATCATACCATCCTTCTAGCTAAGTGTGTATTTCTTAGATAAGCCTCAGTGGCACTAGTGTGTAAATCAGACTGAATTGGGGTTATACAATTGATTTGTTGTATTCTGAGACCTTTCTTTTGACTTAAGAGTGAGAGTTCTAATGTCATGTGCTCCACTTATGGCTTTTGCAGGACCAGATTAACATCAAGTGCCTGGCGCCCAGATCCACCTTAACATGAGGTGATTAGAGAAGGGATTATTTGAGGATGGGTGCAATGGGGATAAGAACATGAGATGCCATTGCTGGAAGAACTGGATTGTAAAAAGGGATAGGAAGGTGAAGATCATATCGGGCAGATAAGCACAAACTGCTCCAAGTGTAAAGGGCAGCACAGGAAGTAAGAAAGTTAGAAGGGGAGGAGATGAAGGCAAAATAAGTCAAAAGTATATGAAGAGGGAAGAGAGAAAGGAAGGAATGTGAAAATGAGAGCGGAGCTGTAGGTGAAAGAGATTAAGAGGGTCTTGAGGGCAAGAGCAAAAAGTCTGGGCATTATTTGATAAAAGACAGGCAATAAATTGAAGGATTCAACAAAAGGAGGCAGGTTATAGAGTCAGACTTTTGAGTTGAGCACTTATGATACAGAAATGAAATTTTCTTACGTTTCTATAGCCAGACTTGAAATGGTTCCAATGGTCATTTGTGTTAAAAATTCCATTAGTGGGAATCCTTATTCTACTCTGTTGATAATTAAATTGCACAAAGTAGAAGAGAAAAAGCATCTCACTCCACAGACTTTTTTTCATATGTGCTTTTTAGAAAGTTTGTGTAGCAACTCTGGCACTGTTGCCCAGGAAAACCCTAGAGACACTTCAGTGATGCTGATAATAGCATGAGATTGCTCTGGTGGGACGCAGAAAGTCAAGGACGGTGGGATTGGCATGATAAACACCTCATGATGTGGGATGATGGGACTTTATTTTAATGGTTGTTCTCTGTTTGCATGAGGCCAGATGTAGACTGACAGGACCACAAGTCAGATTTGCATTCTATAAGCACAGTCCCAACAGACAATGCCTTCTCCTGCCCTTCCAGTCCTCAGCCAGCTTCCTTCCTACCACTGGTACCCAACCGGCCTCTTCCACACACCCGAAAATTTCAAGTGGCTAAAGTAGGATGCAGCACCATTCAGGTTGGGCCCGCCCACCCCTCCATAGATGGAAGCAGAGGGGCAGCCGGGCCAAATTTGATTGAGACCCTGTGCACCAGATTGCAGCAATGCCACTCAAATTTGGCCTGTCTGCCCCTTTTTAGCCAGACATGGGGGGTGGCAGGCCAAACCTGAGTGGCACTGCATCTCAGTGTGCCAGGTCTCAAAAGCACTCAGTTTGGAGGCCTTCCCTCACACCCACCCTGGATGTCCCTGATTACAGAAAATGAGTACTTCAACCAAGACTAGGGAGAGGAGTGGGGGTCGGGGAGGCAAAGCGGGACAGTCCTGTGGAACTCCGGACTGTTGGGATGCATGCTCTTCATCTGTCTTGTAAATGGTACCTATACTTTTGACTGGCTGGGCACATTTGTAAATTGTGCCCTGTGTATTCAAGCATCCCTTTAAGGCCACCAGGTTGCAACCTGAGAATTCCTGCCCTCCTGGCAGTGACTGTAGCGCATGAGCTGTTAGGGTGTGGAGCAGACTGCTGGAACTATACTAATAAAAAGCATTGATCTCCCAGTTGTGTGTGCATGCAAGCATGGATTTGCTCCCTTGTGCCTTGCACCCAGCCACCAAATATACAAGCTTTATGCTATAGAGGCCTGGACGTGCCCAGCATCTGCAGGACCCTGGACCAGTCCGCCACTGTGTTAAGCAGTGTGACCTAGCAAACAGTGTTGTGTGTTGGAGGTGCCAGAGGAGAGCACTGTGATATTAGATGTCTGTTTGCCATTCTGAACTGATCTTATAGAACTCCTATTGAACAGCTACCGAAGAAGATATACTGAGTATGCAGCAGTGTGAGGTGCCTCTAGATTTATGTTATTTCCATGTGTGATGCAGGCTAGAAAGGGTTAAACATCCTGCAAAATAAATAACTCTCAAAAGACAAGTGGGAAATAATGTTTGCGTTTTAGTATATTTACATATGTATGAGTAGGGTCAAGGATGTAATCAACAGTCCCTGTCTATGCTGTATTCTGATAATTCAGAGCTCAAAAGAACTTCCTATCATTTAAATTAATTGTAAACACCGAATATCTCTGTATTCATCTCTCTTTGAAATGTATAGCAAATAATCTATGAATGGTGGAGGAACAAGCATTGTTAATTCTATAGCTAAGTACCGGTGATGGACCTCCTTCAAAGTCATGTTTCCTTTTGAACTCCAACTTGTCAAAAGACGTGAAATTATATAAAAGATCCTTGGGTCCTGATTCTGGCATCTCAAATCAGCTTAGGCTTCATCAGAGTAAGTTTGAGTCACAAGACTGAGGTCCCAGGTATTCTGGTACACTCTGAATATATTTGGACATTGGACTATAACCTATGAACTATTTCAAAAAGAACTCACTGCAGCTACAAAGCTCAGCATCTATGCTATGAATCTGAACCTCAATGAATTAAACTCATGTCTGTATGTATATTGATCTTTTAACCATACTCTCTCTCTCTCTCTTGTTTTTTTAACAAATTTTAGTTTAGTTAATAAGAATTGGCCTTAGTATGTATTTGGGTAAGATCTGGAATATTCAATAACCTGGGAGGGGATGTGTCAAATCCTTTGGGATTGGTAGAAACTTTTCTTTTATATGATGAAATAAGATTTACAGAAATTTTCATCATATTTAAGGTGGATATGTGATAAATAAACTGACAGAATAGCTCCCTTTGATGGACACCCAGCGAGCCACTTAGCTGTAAAATCCCTCTTGGTACTGACTTTACCTGCAAAGGGTTAAAAAGTCCCCAAGGTAAAGAAAAAAAGTGGGCACCTGACCAAAAGAGCCAATGGGAAGGCTAAAACTTTTTTTAATGGGGAAAAAACTTTCCCTTTGTCCATTGTTCTCTGGGCTGGAGGGACAGAGCAGCCATGCTATAAGCAGCTTTAAGCCAGGTATGATCATAAATTATCAAATCATACCTAGATCTATTTATCTAAACTCCAAATGTGTAAGTAGGTCAGAATGTTTAGCTAGAGGCCATCAGGTTTATTTCTGTTTATTTTTTAAGGCTTGTGGATCTCCTCCTGATGCTTTTGTTTGATTGTAACCTTTAAGCTGAACCCCCAAGAAAGCTATTTCAGGTGCTTAATTTTTGTAATTGTTTCTTTTAAGATCTAGCAAAATGCCTGAGTTCCAGAGGTATTTTTTCCCTGTTTGTTTTTAATAAAATTCATCTTTTTAAAGAACAAGATTGGATTTTTGGTGTCCTAAAAGGTTTGTGCATGTTGTTTGATTAGCTGATAGCCACAGCTAATTTCCTTTGTTTTTTTTCTCAGCTCTTCCCTGGAGGAGGTGGGGGGTGAAAGGGCTCGCAGATACCCCACAGGGAGGAATTCCGCAAGTGCTCCTTCCTGGGTTCAAAGGGTTTTTTTTGCATTTGAGTGGAGGCAGCATTTACCAACCCAAGGTCAGAGAAAAGCTGTAACCTTGGGAGTTTAATACCAGCCTGGAGTGGCCAGTATTAATTTTTAGAATCCTTGTGGGCCCCCCACCTTCTGCACTTGGAGTGACAGAGTGGGGATTCAGCCTTGACAGGGTACCTGGATGGTTGAGGCTGGATCACTTTAAGGGAACTGTGTTGTTTAGACATCTGAGTAACCAGTAAGGTAATAAAGAAGCTATTTTATGTTAGCTTGATAAATCTAATTATTGGAATATCCACCAGCTTTATGGGGATTGCCCGCTCCAATCTTTGCAGTTCATCCTAATTGACTGACCATAGCTGGCTCCCCACTAGGACCCTGGTCACACAGTGTTACACAAAATAGCAAGACTTTGGGGGGAAATAGCTGGCAATTGTAATAATGCGAGCCAATAACCTGCTGCATGGATGGCATAGCCTAACACTGATAAACTGGTTCATGTGCATGTCCGATATGACCTTCTGTGAAGTATTGATTCATACATTGCAAATCATACTAGACTTCCATGGGATTCATTTAGAACACCAATAAATCATTCCTGTGTCTGAGAGTTTGACCTGCTGATCACTTCAGAAATTTAGAAAATTACAGTTTCCAGCTGGATATTCCCACCTATCCATTATTTATATCACTCTCTTCCGATCTGTTATTTTTCTTTCCTTATCTTTTGTTTTCCTTCTTGAATTACAATGTTTATTCTAGGTTTTAAGAGAGAACTGATCTGCTAACAATCTAAAATGCAAACTGCAAGGCTGGAAAAGGATATATTTTATGTCCTTATGTAATCCTGTATATAATAAGGCAATAATGCATTATACATACATATATATATACACACACACACACATATATATATACACACACACACACATATATATATACACACATATATATACTCCCCATACAAAACAGCACTCAATTTAAGTGGTTTAGGTAGAAGCTCAACTGTTGAATATAGAATTTATCACAAAAGTAGGTAACCTTCAAGCAATGGCTAGCATATCTTTGCACATGTGTAATGTGTGCATGAACCTAAATGACTGGGCATGCAAATATCTGGCATGTGAGTGCAAACCAGATATTTGCAAGGACACCTAGCTGGCCATGTTCTACCCACCAAAAACCTTGGACCAAAGTCTGCAGCCCTTAGACACTCTCACGTCAACAGAGAAGAGTCTGCAGGATTGGCCTTCTGATTTGTTCTTGTCCACAGCAGTTTGGTGTATATAAATTGCTCAAAGGTATGCATCCAATAGTGCATGACTTCTTTTGAAAACGAGGGTTATGTGAAGTCCAGGTAATCATTGCAGAATCCAAGAGAATCGCTTCCTTTTGCTTCTTGTGCACAAGCTGTTTACTTGTAATAAACAGAAGGGGAAAAATCAAAGTCCATAGCTGAGCCTAGCTTACATATAGCAGCTCACTCAACTACTGTTACATTCCTCTGGGCGCTGATTATAACACACCATCATGTCCTGGTTGGTGGAGTCTTTTGAGTACAGACGCTCCCCAACTCACGCGAGGCGTTCCGTTCCAAAATGCCTTGCTAAGTCAAATTTTCCATACTTTGGGAACTTATGCCCTACAATTACGCAAAAAAAAAAAAAAAAAAAGCTTACAGAACTTACAGAACTTTTTCCATAAGTGTGGATTTGCATAAGTCGGACATGTATACCCGACAATTACACACACACAAAATAACCACAAAAAAATATCCCCACCATCCTCCTATTTCTAGCTTATGGAACTTTTTCCATAAGTGTGGATTTGCATGTCAGGTTTGTGTAACCCAGGGAGCATCTGTAATTCTTTTGGCTTTCAGACTCCTTCCTTTTTAATCCCCTTTGCACCTTCTAGAACAGCGTTTTTTCCCATCAAAGCTGCAGGAATGCATAGATAGATATTTCTTTTAACAGGCACTGCCTGCTTACAATGAGCTGTTGTATTGAGGCAGAATACAGAGTCTGTTTATCATCTTGTTCTGTGGCCATAAGCTTTACAATGCCAAAGACCATAAAAACATAATAAATATAAAAGAACAAATGGCCACACCAAATTTAATTCCGGAAATTGCCTTCTATAAACATGTATTGCAAAATGCTTTTCAGACTCAAAGTTAATAAATAAACAAGATATGACATTATTAACGATAAAATACAATGAATAATTCACTGTCAGCCACCGCCTCCCATTTTCAAGCCTCTTAGTTAGGTGCCGGAGTATGGGTACAGAAGCCTACTCATAGGCAGCCACTTTCTAAAAGAATCTCAGCCAGAGAAAGTAGAAAACATTCTGTGGTAATTGTCATTGTGCCCTCCTAGGCTCTCTCTGCTTCACAGACCAGTGGAAGGGTAGTGCAATGGAAAGGAAAGTGGGTCTAGTGATTTAGGCACTACCTTAGACATTGAGAAATAGGGTTTCTATTCTTGATTTTCCCACATACTTCCTGGGTGACCTTCAGCAAATCATCAAAGTCACAGATAAGTGCCTCCGGTAGATCGAGACTAGAAGCTGGATGAAAGACTGTGATTCAGCTCAGGCAGGGGCCACCTAGCCTCTGACGGGATGAAAGGAGACGATATTTATTTACTTTCTTGACTAAGCTGGCACACCCATCCTGGGCCAAAATCATTTGCCGTTCTAGAGTCATAGAGTCACCTCTGTGCCAAGATTTGTAAGGGCCCAATCCTGTGTGGTGCTGAGACTTCCTTCAGTTCGGCACCTCGAAGAACTAGGTGCTGAAGCGGTATCCGTGGCTCTCAGTTCATTTTCCCAAGGGCGGCTTGCCAAAAGGTGGCCGTCTTTCAAGGTAAGCCTTTAACTGGTTATGAGAGTTAGTGTTGGCTCAGCCTGCTCTGCTTCAGCTGCTGCAGAATTCTGCTACCCGCTTCCTGGCTGAGGAGTTTGACAGCAAGCTCCTTAACACCAGTGTTCTGCACTGTCTATCCCTTTAGTTGTTGTGTGTCCAATGCATGGTTACAACAAGCCATGCATTCCTGAATGGTCCTGATCCCATTCATTTGACATGTTGCCTGTCATCCTATATTTAACCCCCCTCCCCAAAGGCTGAATATGTGCAATTTCCAGCAGAGTTACTGGGAGTTGCAAGGGTTTTGCACTTCTCAAATTTGGCCCTAAGACCAGGTGGCAGAGCATTTACATCATTTGCCCCCTTAGTGCTTTAGATCCAGTTTGGTGGCCTTCAGGGTACACTGCACGGTCCATTTTTTCCCAACAGGCTTTGAAATAGGGTTTTAAATGTAATCTTCCATGTGGCAGAGATTGCTCCTTAAAATTGCTGGGGATGCAGCTTTTGAGCATCAGGTAGTGAGGTTTGAGAGCCAAAGTCCTGATGGACTTCAGCTGAGCTCTGCGTAGGCCCAGGGTTGTGCCCATGGGGGAGAAGCTACAGTATCAGGGCCACCATCCCTGAATGTAGCTAGGAAAGACAAATTCACACTCCCATTCAGTCACGCTCACACCACCCAGGCTTGCTCTCTCTTTCACTCACCATCACATGCTCACTCGCTCTTTCACCCACACATACTCTCTTTTTCTTCTCTCTCTCACACACTCACTCCTGCTCTCACTCACACACACATGGTTCTTTCTGATGCCTTTCTTGTCCCTTTGTTCCCTGTTTCTTTGTTCTTTCCCATTCATTTTTGTCACCCTCTGCTCTCAAGAAAGCGTTCTGTCTGCCTGTTTCAAAGCGCTGCCCCTCAGATTCCAATCAGAGGGCTGAAGCAGAGAGGAGCTCCTTTGTGAAATCCTGCTGGTTAGCGCTGGCCCTCACTGCCATCTCTGCTAGATGTCATCTAAAGAGAAAGATGGCAAATTACCTAGGAGACTAGAAAGGCCTGGACAGTTAAGATAGAATGCATTCCCCTCCTCCCCTATCTCCAACTCTATCTTTCTCTCACTGCATCGAGACCAAATAGCTGGGCTTGGAGCAGGGGCTTGCCATTATTATGATTTCTATTACAGTAGAGCACACTGATCTCAGGGCCCCATTGTGCTAGGGGCTGTACATACACATAGTAGGAGACAGCTCCTACCCAGAAGAGTAACACTCTAAATAGACAAGCCACACAAAAGGAGAGGAGGCAGAAGCACAGTGAGATGATGTGATTGGCTCTACGTCACATAGCAGGTAGTGGCAGAGTCAGGGTAAACCCCAGGTCTCGAATCCTGTCCTAGGGTCCTATCCATGAATGAATGCTCCCCAAGATGACCAATCATTCTTTTAAATTATGACCATGCAGCTCCTATGGACTTCAGGGGGAGCTGTGCACAATTAATATTAACAACAAGGGGGAAGGAATACAAGCCAAAATAGGGAAAGAACAGGTTAAAGAACATTTAGATAAGTCAGCTTATTCAAGCTGGCAAGGCCTGATGAAATTCATCCTTGAGTACTTGAGGAACTAGTTGAAGCAATCTTGGAACTGCTAGTGATTATCCATGAGAACTCATGGAGGATAGAGGAGGTTCCAGAGAACTGCAGAAGGACAAATGGTACCTATCTATAAAAAGGGAAACAGAAAGGGCACAGGGAAATATAGACCAGTCAGCCCAACTTCAAAATCTGAAAATAACTGGAACAAATAATTAAACAATCAATTTGTAAGCACCTAGATGAGCATGGGGTTATAAGGAATATGGAATATATATGGATTTGTCAAGAACAAATCATGCCAAACCAACCTAAGTTCATTCTTTGACAAGGTTTCCGGCCTAATCGATGGGGGAAGCGGTAGATGTGATTTGTCTTCATTTTAGTAAGACTTTTGACTCTGTTGCACAGGACATTTGCATGGGCAAACTAGGGAAATGTGGTCTGGATGAAACTACTGTAAAGTGAGTGCAAAACTGGTTGAAAAACCGTACCCAAAAGATAGCTATCAATGGTTCGCTGTCAAACTGAGAGGACATATCTAGTGGGGTCCCGCAGGGGTCAGTCATGGGTCTGGTACAATTCAATAGTTCCATTAATGACTCGGATAATGAGGTGGAGAATATGATTAGGAGATCTGCAGATGACTCCAAGCTGGGAGGGGTTGCTAGCACTTTGGAGGATAGAATTAGAATTCAAAAAATCTTGGTAAATTAGAGAATTGCACTGAAATCGATGGAATGCAGTAAAGACAAGTAAATCGATGGAATGCAGTAGTAAGTACTACACTGAGGAAGGAAAAATCAAGGGCACAACTACAAAATGAGGAATAACTGGGTAAGTAGTCGTACTGTTGAAGTGATCTGGAGGTTACAGTGGATCGCAAATTGAATCTGAGGTGACAAAGTGATGCAGCTGCAAAAAAAGGGTGTATTCTAGGATGTATTAAAGGAGAGTCATATCAAAGACACAGGAAGTAATTGCTCTGCTCTACACAGCACTGCTGAGGCCAGTTTTTGGTGCCACACTTTAAGAAAGATGTGGACAAGCTGGAGAGAGTCCAAAGGAGACCAATAGAAATGATACATTTAGAAAACCTGACCTATAAGCAAAGGTTAAAAAAACTGGGCATGGTTAAGTTTTGGGAAAAGAAGACTGAGGCCAGGACCTGATAATGGTCTTCAACTGTGTCAAGATCTGTTATAAAAAGGATGGTGATCAGTTGTTCTCCATGTCAGCTGAATTTAGGAAAAGAAGCAATAGGCTTGATCTGCAGCAAGGGAGATTTAGGTGCGATAATAGGAAAAAATTCCCAACTATAAGGATAGTGACATGCAGGCACAGGCTTCTAAGGGTAAGGGAGGTTGTGGAGTCCCCATCACTGGAACTTTTTAGGAACAGGTTGGACAGACACCTATCAGGGAAGGTCTAGGTATATTTGGTCCTGCCTTGTGGCAGAGGGTTGGACTAGATGCCTTCTTGAGGTGCCTTCTAGCCCTACATTTCTATAATTCAATGTTGCTCACAGAACAACCTTACCCCTTAGAAAAACAGCAGGGCAATGCATGGCTGCTACTGACCCTTAAGGCTACTTTAGTGCCGGTTAATTCTGGTACTCCTATCTCCAGGGAGCAATGGTGGGTAAATCAACAGAGCTGCTAGAGCTGCCCTGCCTCCCTCCTAAAATGTGTGCTAATATGGGAAGAATAACCCCACCATCTGTTAAAGATGCTTATGATGCTTGTAGGGAGGCGCCCTGGCTCCCCGCCGCGCCTGAGAAGGACAGGCCAGAACTGACGCCGGAGTGGGTGGAGCCATCACCGCCTATCCCCAGGGGTGGGACAGGAAGTATAAAGGCCCGGCCCCAGCGCTCAGTTCAGCGCAGGCTGCCGGAGAGGACAGATCCTGGTGCTCGAGCTCCCGCCGGGCCCAGCCTGCCCTGTGCTTACTACCCTGAGGAGCACTGACTGAGCCTGCCCCGTGCCCGGTGTGCAGAGGAGCGGCCTGAGCTTCCCCACGCCCGATATCCAGAGGAGCTGCCTGAGCTTCCCTATGCCCGGTATCCAGAGGAGCGGCCTGAGCTTCCCTATGCCCGGTATCCAGAGGAGCTGCCTGAGCTTCCCTATGCCCGGTACCCAAAGGAGCTGCCTGAGCTTCTCTACGCCCGGTATCCAGAGGAGCTGCCTGAGCTTCCCTACGCCCGGGACCCAGAGGAACAGCCTGAGCTTCCCTACGCCCAGTATTCTGAGGAGCCCATGGACTGGGACCCACCGGACGACGCCAGCGAGAGACAGGTACGCAGAGAGGGGGAGGTTGGAAGTGGCCCGGGAGTAGCCGACCCTGGTTTGGCTCCTGAAGAGCCTGAACCCGTGTCAGTGTGTTGCGGCCAGGATCCCCACTGACAGCAGCAAGTCTTGGCCGCTGCTCGGGCCCCAGGCTGGAACGCAGTGGAGTGGGAGGGCCTGCATTCCCCTGCCACCCTTCCAAGGGTGGAAGACTCCCCCTCTCCCTGGCCTGAGGAGGCCTTCTTTATAGACTTACGGCTTAAACTGCTGCTCAGCCCCTGCCTGAGGGTGTGAGCCCTGTGCCTGTTTATTGCCCTGCCCTGAACCAGGGCTTGGGGTTTTATAGACTTCCTCATGGAACTGCTGCTCAGCCCCCTTGCTGAAGGAGCTGAGCCCTGAACTGCTTACTGCCCCGCCCTGTCCAAGGGCCTGGGCTTATATACTGTGTTTGCTCAGCCTGTTGAAAGGCCTGAGCCTGAACTGCTTACTGCCCTGCCCTGCTTCAGGGCCAGGCTTATAGGCTCCATGTTTACCTGGCCCCTGCTGAAGGGCCGGGACTCTGTCTTGTTTAGAGACCATTTGTTTGCTCAGCTCCTGCTGAGGGGTCTAGGCCCTGGATGGATTGCTGCCTGTAGGGAGGCACCCTGGCTCCCTGCCGTGCCTGAGAAGGACGAGCCCCAGCACCGGACTCTTACAATGCTGTGCTAGCTGAGAACCTCACAATCTCTTCTAATATGTTTACCCTCACCACACCCATGGGGGCAAGGTGACTTGCCCAGGCTCCCTCTGGATGTCTATGGCAGAGTAGGGAATTAAACCCACATCTCTGATTAGTGTCCTAACTACTTGATCCTCCTTTCTGGATAGGACTAGGTACCTCATTCTGTGCCATTTAAAGTCATTGGGACTCTTTTAGAGACGTCAGGGGCAATTGGATTGCGTTCCAGTTGTGCTGTGTCTGCGGCTCTCCCTGGAGGTAGAGAAGCAGTCAGGAGTTGTCTCTGTTCTTCCATCCTCCTCACAGTTTGTGAAGATAAAGGTCTTTTTCTGTCTCTGGCTGCAGCATCCTGAACATTATACCATTGGCCATGGTTCCAGCATTCACAGAGCCATGCCTTTCCTGTGTTTTGGAGCCACTCTCCAACCATGATCTATTTACAGGTTCATCTCCGCTTCCTGTCATTAGCCGCTCACATTCCTGGATTTCAGCAGGGAATTAACAAGAGTGGTGAAAGGTGGAACTCAGTCTTAGTCTGTTACGTTACTTGTGTAAAGTCAGCATGCCACTACCTCGGTCATTCAGATTGCTCTGTAATGACAGTGCATCATGATTATCTAGGCAACTGAACTGTAGCAAATGCTGTTAGGGTCTCTCTTCTTAATGGGAGCTGTGTGTAATTAATTCCCCATGTGCCATCTGGGGAGAACACAATTTCCCCCTTCTATCCAATTTTGTATTCAAAAGAAGGATGGTTATGCGCTTAGTGCACTCCATTGGGATTTAGGATATCTGGGTTTGTTCCATGGGGGGACAGATTTCTTATGTTGCCTTGTGTTAGTCATATAGAGCCAGATTTTCAAAACTATTTAGGTGCCTAAAGATGCTCCACAGGTACCTAGTGGGTTTTTTAAAAGCACCTATGCAGGTTAAGTGCCTAACTCTCATGGATTTCAGTGGGCAGCTATCTGCATCTTTAGGAGTGTAAATAGCTTTGAAAATCTGTCCCTGAACCTCTCTGTGCCTCACTTTTCCACCTATAAAATGGGGATAATAATACTCCCTTTGTTTGATTTTTCATTTACTATAAGCCCTTTGTCTGAGAGGAAAGAACTCTTTCCATTGCTGAAAAGGGTAAAAGTGCTGCCACAGAGATGGTCATTTGCATAAGCTACCTACCCACAATTCCACTAGTGACACTTGGAGGTGACCAGATCTAGACATGAACTTGGATTTTGGGTGATAGTGGGCTCCAAGAGAGGCTTGAAGGGTGTGGGGGTGGGGGTGGGGGGTGAGGGGCCGTATCTGTTGGTAAAGAGCTCATTTCCAAGTTGTCAGGATTCTGTTCAAGGGTCTGAAGCACTTTTGGTTCCTCTTCTACAAGAATTTTGCGGTGAGACAGCGTAGAGGACAGTAGCCAAGCTGAGTGGGCTCCACTGAGGCCCCACCTGTCCAGCACCTTAATGAAGTTGAATTGCTAATCTGGGCTATGTGATGGTGTCTCTAGGTGGGACCAGGCAAGGAGCTCCCTTGTGACTCCAGGACTGCTGCTATGAACTGTGTAGGGGGTTGGGAGAAGGTTGAGGCCAAGTAACATTGTCACTGGTGGGTGGGAACTCAGGGAGTTAGAGGGACTGCTGCCAAAGTTACTGGGGGGCGTGGGATATTTTACTCTTTATTTGCATATCTGTGCCATTGCTGGGTTTTCCCACGTTTATGGCCGTGTTCCCTTTCCCCTAGTAAAGAGTCCCTTGTTTGTACACAGTCTTGGAGTACTTGTGAGTGGGGGAGTCCTGCCTATTAAGGGCACCCAGGGAGGGTGCATTAGCTCTCCCAGGTTTCTGGGTCAGGGCTTGAGCCAGTTTTGTTGTTTGTCAAGTGGTAACCTAGATATACTGAACCCAGCTGAGGTGACTAGTAGGAGGGACATAAAGGGGGCAACAGCTAAAGGGGGGCATATGCTCTCCCCATGGGACTAGTCCCTGCCCCACCCCCATCTTGGAGGCCCCGTGTTCTCCACATCCCCCCCATCCAACGTTACCTAGTGTGGGGTGGGGGGAACTCTGCTCCAGTCCCCCTGGCATGTGTGGAGTCACTAATGCTCTCTCCCAGACAGCCTGCGGCCACGCTGGCCACACTGCCTGTGGTGCGGCACGTAGTGGCTGCTCTCTCTCAGGGAGCCTCCAGCCACGTTGGCCAAGCTGCCCGTGGTGTGACACGCAGCGGCTGCTTTCTAAGGACTGTCCCAGGCAAGCAGTGTGGCCAGAGGCTGCCTGGGAGAGTGCAGCTTCTGTGTGCTGCACCAGGCGGTGTGGCCAGAAGAGGAGGCTCTGGCCCTGCTCGTTCAACTCCCCGGCTGCCAGCTTTGCCCCTCTCCCCCGGGGTCACCATTGGCTGTTGTTAAAGCCCTGGCAGAAAGGTTACACTAGTAGAGACGGCCTTCTCCTAGGTGTAGGAACAGAGCCTGGCACAGTGGGCTCCCAGTCTCGGTAGGGATCTCTAGGTGCTACCATAACACAAATAATATTAGAAATGAATTTAGAGTTTGTCTACAAATGAAAGCAAATCCACAATTAAGTAGGGTATGAATTTAAAGCGGATTAAGTATTCCTGATTAACTCTGCATGCTCACTCTTATTCTGGAAAAGAGCATCCACATGTGGAGATAATCAGGAATAACTCCCCATGTAGGCAAGCCCTTAAGCAGCAGGATTCCAGCCCATCTGTGAGGGTTATATAAATCCCATCTGGTGTTCGTGTACCACTAGCTTATGGTAACTGCAGTGCACATATGTGTGTTAATATGGGAAGTGTGAACAATGACTACTTAAGGTGAGGTGGATTTTGATCCAGAAAGCCAGAAACCATGAACTGGCTGATTGTCAGAAGCAGCGCTGGCAGGGAAGATGACACCTGAAAGTGGAGAGGCAAAACTTACTTGTTGGTGCTGAACTGATTTATAGCAGCAGTAAAGAGGATTTTTGGTCTGACTTAAATAGGGGCCTCCCCTGAAGCGAAGCACATCTGATCTCTAGGGAATGCAGACTATGTCATCCAGGGTTGTTGGTTTTGGTGGGCTAAACTAAAGCATCCATTGGCTGATCTAAATAAACAGCTACAGAGCCTAATTCTTTGGTGCCCTGCATTTTGTGTTGTCATTTACTCCAATGTAAAGTGTGTGTTAAACACTGTCATTCCAACTGCATAGCATTTTAGATTCTCTTTGCACCGATGCAAGGGATAATTGCGCCCACAGTCTCCTCCCTGCTTCTCCTAACCCCCTATCTATGCTACAAATACAGGGCTTGGCTACATGGGGACATTCAGGAAAATTAATCTGAATTAGTTTTCCAAGTGGATTAGTTAAACTGCATTAAGCCCATTACCAGAGGGGTAGCCATGTTAGTCTGTATCCACAAAAACAATGAGGAGTCCGGTGGCATCTTAAAGACTAACAGATTTATTTGGGCATAAGCTTTCATGGGTAAAACCCCCACTTCTTCAGATGCATGTGTGTACACTCTTATTCAAAATTCGTAAACTGGCTCTGTGAATTAAGCTAAACCAAATTTAGGCCACTTTAATTCTGAATAAGTGTCCATTTTAAATTCCCATCCTTCAGTTAATTTGAATTAATTTTCCTGAGTGTCTCCATGTAGACAAACCCAGTGGTTACAGCCATCTGGTTACAACATGGTTGCCTTAATGATAGGAAGCAGAAGGCACTGGACCTTGACTCACGTGATCTGGATTCAATTTCTGACTTTGATACAGACTTTGATACAGACTTCCTCCAATTGGCTTCTATAAGAGCAGGATAGATCCAAAACGGGATCATGCTAATGCCTCTTCAAATGAGCCAGAAATAAATTATGACTTGTCAATAAAACACGTTTCATCCAGCTGCCAGTGCAGCTGTTGGCTGGAATCAGGTTGACATGCTGACGATGCAGAACAGTCCTGTTTAAATGCCCCTGGTAGCACAGAAGAGGTGGCTGAGACCACACATCAATATGCCTTGCAGTCGTTCAGGGTTGTTCAGTACCTGGGTGAATGACTGATTCAGAATGCCGTGTCTCCTAAGTCCTCCCCAACCTGTCAATTGAGCACATTCATTTAACAGCAGCCCACTTATGGGAACACAATTCAAACAAGCCTATGGAAGGCTATTGCAAGAGTAAATAATATGAAATCAGTGATGGGAATTTTTGTCTTTCTTGCCAGGAAAAGGAGAGGCCGATTTTGCTGTCACCACAATTAGGGCAAGGTTTGCCATTGAGCTCAGTGGTTACAGGCGTGGCCCCTATATGTGACTCTCCACCCCAAGTCAGCTTGGGACTGAAACTGAACTGATGTCACCTGATCTGTTCTGGGAGGTTTATTACCACCTGGACTGACTCATTTGCCTGCGCATTTCAGGGAGTGATTTTCAGATGCCCTTCTGTATCTGCTTCAGCATCTGTTTACTTTAACATGACAATGAATAAAGAGCCAAATAAACCCAAACCAGCCTGATATGTCAGCACTCTGGTCTTGGCAGGTTCTGGTCAGGGCGTGATAACTAAACCCACAAAAGACCATGTGTTCATTCAGTCTGAGACTGAAAAGAAAACCACAAGGGAGAATTGTCTCAGGATGGAACACAGGTAATTCTTTTCCAAAGGGGTTCAGAAAATACTACTGATGTAACATTTAATCTCTGCAAGATCATTTCAATGGGGATACCAATGACATTGGCCCAGTGAAAGCAGAGCAGCTGCTGCCTGAGGGGCCTCTAAGTTACACTGTCACTTGATGTATGTCCTGGAGTTTGCAGTGGGAGTGATGAAGGGGGATGACAGCATGACTGGTGTGGAAATGCTGCTGAAGCTCGGAGGTCTCATGGGTGGGAGTAGTTTGTTACACTGATGGACTATCTTGAAGTATGTGGGGATTGTTTCTTAACTGTACATTTTACAGGGTCTCCTCAGCAGCTCCCAGCTGATGGAGTGAGCAGGCAAAATAAAAATGCATTAATTGTGCCTTTAGGCACAGCCTTGAGCAAGGGTGGGTGTGAAAGCAGCATCACTCCCCCTCCCCAGTAGCCCTGAGAATCGGTGTGCCTCAGAGTCAGGGACACTCCACTGAGGAACAATTCCATCCATGTTTCCTCCTTGCTCTGGCAGGATAATTATGTGCAGCCAACTGCTGACCGAAACCAGCAGCAAATCACAACACCCCCCTACATGCACCAGCTCAGTTGTGCTGGCCTGAGAGTTGGGAGTGAGGCGAGCTGCCTAGGTCATCCATTCCCTGCCCACCCACTCCAGGGTGAGTGAGCAGGCATGCAATGCCTGTGTACTCTGACTCACCTAAATCCAAGCAGAGTAGCCTGCTCATGCTGGTGGGAGGGAGTTCTTATTGCCTTGCTGAGATCTGCAGTCCAACGCACAACCTGACCCAGTAGTTCTTAGGCCTGGGCTACACACAGTTCTTTTGCTAGTTGAACTGTGTGTGTTAGGACTGTGATTTTTTAATTTACTAGTACATTTAAACTGGTACAGCTCCTAGCGCGGAAGCAGTCATACAGTCATACCAGGTGTAAGCACCTTTATTTCAGTACAACTGCCTCTACACTGGAGGGGTTGTACAGATTTGACTGTTATTTTTCTAAACTGACAGTCAAAGTGGTACATGTCTTACCTGTGGATCCTGACCCCTGCCGTGCAAGGCCAGCCGGCTGCCCACCCCAGACTCTCGCTGTGTGGCTGCCCCAGACCCCAGAGCTTGTGGGGGTCAGGTGGCTTCTCCATTCCTCGCAGGGCAGGCTAGCAGCCCCAGACCCCATGGGGCAGGCTGGCTGTCCTGACCCCAGATCCCCACCAAGAGGGGGTGGGCTGGCTTCCCTGACCCTGGAGCTTGCAAGGCCAGCTGTAGGGTGACTAGATGAGAGGAAGAAAATATCGGGACACATGGCAGGGGAGGCCCACCAGGTGTTAAAAAAAAAAAAGTGGAGTGCTGCAAAATATCAGAACAAACGCCTAAATATCAGGATGTCTGGTCACCCTAATGAGGTGGCTGCCCCAGGCCCCCAACCCCATGGGGCAGGCCGACAGCCCTGACCCAGGCACCTCCATGCCGGGCAGCCAGGAACCTGGCAGACCCCGGCATGCAGGCCGGCCTTGAGCATACAGCTGAGGTGGGCTGCAGCCATGTGTTAATTGGGTCACATGCTGCCCGGGGGCAGTGGGCTGAGAACCGCTGCTGTACACCATTCCTTAGTCTGAAATACAAAGGCAGATTAGGGCTTGATTGTAAGTTTGTTTGACTCGAGCTTTGGGCTTTCCCTGGCTCATGCTTGCTCCGGGGAGAAGTGACCTATGGCTGGTCACAGATTACTTCCCTCTCTGTGCTGGCTTTGCTGCAGAGGCTGGCACGAAGACTCTGCCCATTCCCTACCCACTCACTTGCTGATCACCTGCGTGGGAAGAGAAGTGGCCCTGCTGAGGCTGCTTTCCTCCATGTGAAAACCTTCTAGGTGCATCGCTTACATGTAGCCCTTACTCCTCTGCTTGGGGAAAAGAGCCAGACTTGCCTTTAGGTTGTGACTGGGGCTGAGCGTAAACCAAAATCCGAGATCAGAACACTCCCAGACCTTGTACTGAGAAAGAGTGCAAGTGAAAACCTACCGCCAGAGCCTGAGGTTTGTGCTTCAGTATCACTGTCCTTAGACAAAACTGCCATCGAAGGGTTAAGTGAAAAGGGAGAGAGGGACTAAGCATTTACCCCTCTGATTGTATTAGCTGAGTTAAGTAATTCAGAAGTTAGTCTGTAGCATACAAAATATAGACTGCAAAATATGTCATGCTATAAAACACGGCTTATATCAGTTTCAAGTTCAGAGGATATTAGCCAATGTCTAATTGATCTCAGGGTATCCGCACTGGGTTTTACACTGGTTTAACTTAAATGGGTTTAAAAATCACACCTTTATTTAATCCAGTGGCAGTTTGAATAGAGACAGGGCTTAGCTCTCCCACAATAACAAACCAGAAGGGGAGCAGAGATAAGGATCCATCTAACTAAATGTATAAGGTGCTCAGGCAGTTCAGTGATGGGTGTGGATATAGAGGCCTGAAATGGACTGGAAAATTCAGATTCCAAAAAGCACAGGTGCTGACTTTACAGAGTGCCGGGGGGGGCGGGGGGGGTGTTTGATCTCCAGCTCTGCCCTAAGCCCTGCCCCCACTTCACCCCTCTCCCCCAGGCGTCATCCCCTACTCTTCAAATGGTAGACAGAGCATTTGCTGAGTCACAGAGCAAACAAAAACATCACTCAGGCAGCTGCAGCCACAATCATTGCTAACATTAAATTTGCTGCCGAAATGTGTGTGATTGCAAATAACAAAAATCTGCTTAAAAGCTAAAAAGCTGATCACTCGTTTAGCTGTTAATATGATCATAATTTGCAGTCATACGTGGGGGAATAGTGTGCATTAGTTACAGTAACTGCAGCTTTGGTTCCTGAAGAACAGTGGCTATTTCTCTGACTCTAATTACAAATTACACTTAGCTCATTACATGCAATTGCTCGCTCTGCACAATTTGCATTTGCTTTTACAATGATGGGGATTTGCAGGGGCATTTTAGTTAATAGCTGCTTCAGACAGTAAAATAGTTAGTCTTTGTCTGATTCAAGGGTGACTGTTTTATCTAAACAAAAGTTATGCATTTTAATGATGTCTCTTGATATGGTTCAGTGTTGGAAAGAGGAGAATCTTCTTTTAGATCAGGGCTTTCTCTGTGTCATGGACCCATACACGTTTATTTTTTGAATTAAATGTTAATTTAATTTATAGCAAAACAATCAACTTAAAAAACCTCACATTTCTGTCTGAAATAGCTTTCCCTATGTTTTTTTTACAAGAAACATCTCACATCAGCATAATTGACAGTAGAGAAATAAAATAATTCCTCTAATTTTTCCAGTTTGTGTTTATTTGACAACTCTGTGTGTGTAGTCAATTTCACGCATTACAGTTTGTAGTCAATCAGTTTCCCCTGTTATCTGTGTGAAGCTTTCACACAGCAACAAAGGAGAGAAAACTATTATTAAAAATAGATTGGTCAGAGGACTCCAGGACAATTTATCAGCTGAAACTTTGAACTATTTTTATTTTTAAAAGAGTGACTGGATTTTAAGTTGGTGATGTCCCTTTAAATATGCAAGACCAGAAAAGTGTAGTGTCTCATTTTTTGTGATGTAGTGAGTCTTTAACACTAGCCACAAACATATGTCTAACTAGCTTTATAATAATTATTAAATAGGTGTGCCCGGCTCTTTCCAGATAAATTAAAAGACAAGCCTCCTGGCCTTGCCATTGCATTTGGATAACATAATGAAAACTGACCATACACGAGAGTGGAAGGGAATCAGTATTTTAACACAAGGATTGGCAGAATTTTCCCTATGCATCTTGTGATTAAACCCTATAGTGAAAGCCTTGTCTGTATACACACTTACACTGGTCTACCTAACGGTATGTTTTTAAAACTATTTAATTAAACTGGTTTGAGTTTGTGTGTAGATACTCTTATTTTGGTTTAAGAGTGATTTATTTAAATTTAGTTTAATTTGCTTTTAAAAAGTGGATGAAACTAAACTAAAAAAAAAAAGCATTTCTTGAATCTAAATAAGAGTGTCTACATAGGAGGCTCTGCACCATTTAAATTAATTTAAAAACAGATGTAAGGCTTTGTCTACACAAGTTGCACCAGTTTAACTTCAATCACTTTTTTAAAATCAATATAGTTAAATTGATGCAAACCCTTGTATTGTCATGCACCCCGTCTAGACTACGCGCCATATCGGCGCGTTAAAATCGATTGCTCGGGGATCGATATATCGTGTCTGATCTGGACGGGATATATCGATCCCAGAGCGCGCTTAGATAGATTCCGGAACACCACCAAAACAAACGGAGTTCCGGAATCGACATGGCGAGCCGCGCACATCGATCCCGCACGGTGAAGACGGGTAAGTAAATCGATTTTAGATATTCGATTTCAGCTACGCTATTCTCGTAGCTGAAATTGCGTATCTAAAATCGATTTTCGCGCGTAGTGTAGACGTGGCCATGGACAGTCATAGGCAGCGGCAGACTAGTAGTCAGAGCCAGAATCAGAAGCTTAAGTAGGGTCAGCGGCCAATCGACACTCAGGGGCGGAGCCTTACACTAGGGCTGGACTTCAATTGGATCCCCCAATCTCAGATCAGCTGTTGCCAGCAGGATACTGGTGAAGGGTTTGAAGCACAGCTGCCTCCCTAAGCATTGTGGGCCCAGGTTTGAGAACAGGTGGGTTCATGATCTGTACAGACACTCTTATTTGGTGACAAGTTTCAGAGTGGTAGCCGTGTTAGTCTGTATCAGCAAAAGAAGAGGAGTACTTGTGCACCTTAGAGACTAAGAATTATTTGGGTTAATTAAAAAATTGCATAAACATTGCGTAGGGCTAAAAACCACTTCATCAGATGCATGAAGTGGAAATAGAAGTAGGAAGATATATATACACAAGAACCATGAAAAAATGGGTGTTGCATACAAACTATAACAAGAACTATTCCATTAAGGTGGGCCTATATCAGCAGGAGGAAAAACTTTTGTAGTGTAATCAGGATGGCCCATTTCCGACAGGTATGAAGAAGAAGGTGTGTGTAGTAGGGGGAAAGATTAGCATGGAGGGAAAATAGTTTACTTGGTGCAAATGACTCATCCACTCCCAGTCTTTATTCAAGCCTAATTTAATGGTGTCCAGTTGGCAAATTAATTCCAATTCAGCAGTTTCTCATTTAAGTCTGTTTTTGGAAGTTTTTTTGTTGGAGTATTGTGAATTTTTAGGTATGTAATTGAAGTTACCTGGGAGGTTGAAAGCTGGACTGGTTTTTGAATGTTATAATTCTTGATGTCTGATTTGTGTCCATTTATTCTTTTGCATAGAGACTGTCCAGTTTGGCCAATGTACATGGCAGAGGGGCATTGCTGGCACATGATGGCATATATCACATTGGTAGATGTGCAGGTGAAAGCCCCTGATGGTGTGGCTGATGTGATTAGGTCCTATGATGGTGTCCCTTGAATAGATATGTGGACAGAGTTGGCAATGGGGTTTGTTGCAAGGATAGGTTCCTGGGTTGTTTTTGTTGTGTGGTGTGTGGTTGCTGGTGAGTATTTGCTTCAGGTTGGGGGGCTGTCTGTAAGCGCGAGGACTGGCCTGTCTCCAAGATCTGTGAGAGTGAGGGATCGTCCTTCAGGATAGGTTGTAGATCCTTGATGATGCTGGAGAGGTTTTAGTTGGGGGCTGAAGGTGATGGCTAGTGGCGTTCTGTTACTTTCTTTGTTGGGCCTGTCCTGTAGTAGGTGACTTCTGGGTACTCTTCTGGCTCTGTCAATCTGTTTTCTTCACTTCAGCAGGTGGGTATTGTAGTTTTAAGAATGCTTGATAGAGATCTTGTAGGTGTTTGTCTCTGTCTGAGGGATTGGAGCAATGCAGTTGTATCTTAGAGCTTGGCTGTAGACAATGGATCGTGTGATGTGGTCTGGATGAAAGCTGGAGGCATGTAGGTAAGCATAGCAGTGAGTAGGTTTCCAGTATAGGGTGGTGTTTATGTGACCATCGCTTATTAGCACCGTAGTGTCCAGGAAGTGGATCTCTTGTGTGGACTGGTCCAGGCTGAGGTTGATAGTGGGATGGAAATTGTTAAAATCATGGTGGAATTCCTCAAGGGCCTTCTTCCCATGGGTCCAGATGATGAAGATGTCATCAATGTAGCTCAAGTAGAGTAGGGGCGTTAGGGGATGAGAGCTGAGGAAGTGTTGTTCTAAGTCAGCCATAAAAATGTTGGCATAGTGTGGGGCCATGCGGATACCCATAGTATTTTGGTGTAAGAGGTTTATTTTGGTTTAACTTAAACCTATTACTCATTCATTTAAGCTAAAGCAAAATAAGCCATTCTTAAACTCATTTAATAGTGTCCACACAGGGATTTGCACTGATTTAACTATATAGGTTTAAATTCACACCTTTGGTTACACCAATGTAACTTTCCTATATAGAGAAGGCCTAAAAATTAAACTGGTGCAACTTCTATGTACAGGTAAATCCCAAGAGGAGGTGAGTGTTGTACTGAATTTCATTGTTTTCTCATTTAAAACACCTCTTTCACAGCCATCACCAAGGACAAAGGCAAGAGACTTACATTAAGCTGCACTTTGCTAGAGATGTTAATACTTTGACCCTGAAAGTAGTATAGTGGCAGTCTAACACAGGTTTGTAATTTGGCTGAAGGAGAAGAGGGAGGATGAATACTTTGTAAAGGGACAAAGAGGTAGCCTCTCTTGGGAAATGATTTTGAAGAGATTCGGTGCAAGATGGTTCATTCTAAAGATCTCCAAAGTATTTTTTATACCCCAGTCTTTCAACAGTGCTCAGGTCTTTTCACAGTAAAACAATAATGAGTTAAGTGGATGCAGCAGACCATGCTGTCAGCTGCATGATTGGGGCTTACATCACTTCTGGCTGGGATGACTTAGCAGTATTGGAGTGAAGCTTGAAGAAATAAGAGTCTATCAGAAGCAGGAAAACCACTCCAAGTTTTCCTTCTATTGGGATAGCAGAAGAGTAACACATCAGTGGGAAGGAGGGAAACAGAAGGAATAGGAACATAAGAAATAGCTCTAGGAAGTGTAAAAGAGTAGTTCAATTCTTCTCTCATTTCCTCCAGATTTATGTCAATGGAGTTAGTTCTAGTTTATACCAGCATAAGTGAGAGCAGAACTAGATCCACCAGTATTCTGAACAATTGTTACTCCCATATATAACAAATGGAAGAAAGGGGAAGTTGATAGTAATGAATATAAATCAGAAGTTAGGAACTGTAGAAAACTGATATAGAAAGCCAAGGGACACAAAGAAAAAAATATATAGCCAGAAGAGCTAAAGACAATAAGAAGAAGGGCTTTTTAAAATATATTCGGAAGAAAAAGAATCCTGACAATGGTATTGGTCAATTACTAGATAGAAATGGTAGAATTATCAATAATAATGCAGAAAAATCTGAAGTGTTCAATAAATACTGTTGGTCTGTATTGAGGAAAAACAGATGATAGAGTTTCATCATATGGTGATAACACTCTTTCCATTCCTCTAGTATCTATGGGGGATGGTAAACAGAAAAGCTACTAAAGTTAGATATTTTAAAATCAGCAGGTCTAGATAACTTGCATGCAAGAGTTTTAAAAGAGCTGGCCAAGGAGCTCATTTGACCACTAATGCTGATTTTCCAGAAGACTGGAAGAAAGCTAATGTGCCAATTTTTGAAAAGGTAAACAGGGTGATCCAGGTAGTTATAGGTCTGGCAGCCTGACATTAATCATGGGCAAGACAGTGGAGCGGCTAATACAGGACTCAATTAGTCAAGAATAAAAGGAGGGAAATGTAACGATCAACATGGGTTAAGAGGTGACTTGATTACATTCTATAAATATCTACATGAAGAACAAATATTTAATAATAGGCTCTTCAGGCTAGCAGAGACAGGTATAATACAATCCAATGGCTGGAAGCTGAAGATAGACAAATTCAGACAGGAAATAAGGTGTAAATTTTTGACAGTGAGAGTATTTAACCATTGGAACATTTTAGCAAGAATTGTGATGAATTCTCCATCACTGACCATTTTTAAATTAAGATTGGATGTTTTTTTAAAAGATTTGCTCTAGGAGTTACGTTGGGTAAGTTCTCTGGCCTGTGTTAGAGAGGAGGTCAGACTAGATCAGGGGTTCTCAGACTTTTGTACTGGCGACCCCTTTCACATAGTAAGCCTCTGAGTGCGACCCCCCCACCTTATACATTAAAAACACTTTTTTATATATTTAACACCATTATAAATGCTGGGTGCAAAGCGGGGTTTGGGGTGGAGGCTAACAGCTCGCAACCCCCCATGTAATAACCTTGTGACCCCCTGAGGGGTCCCGACCCCCAGTTTGAGAGCCCCTGGACTAGATGATCACAATGGTCCCATCTGGCCTTAGAATCTATGACTCGATGAGTGTTGTTTTGTGCTCACCTGGTTTTTCCTTTACACGTTGTATATATTTTTAAATGTTGAATTTTTTTAATTATTGTTGTTTAATTGCCATTAGTAATGAGACAGAAAGATCAGATAGTGCCTAAGCTGGAATTAGCAGTGGACAGCAAGCTGAAAGAGGAAAGTTTTGAAGCATAAAGTGGAATGTGGTTGGTACCCAAGAAGAAGGAGGTATCTCTTGGCACAGGGGTTGGGGTGGAAGAAAGTAAAAATGAAGGAAACATTACAGTGAAAGCAAAGTATATGGCCCAAGAAAGCAATTGGGAATTAACAAAAGCTGAGATATAGTAGGTGGAGTTATATAATACTAGAATGTTCAAGATGGAGCTTGAATGCGATGCAGAAGCGGCGGGAGAGCCAGGTGCGTCATCAGTGTGTGGGAAATGATGGTACCCTAGGGATAACTTTGTGCCAAAGTCTTTGTTCAGTGAACGTAAAGTTCAACTGTTCATTGCGGGAGAGGAAATGACAGAGATGCCACAGGAAAGAATTTTATGCATATAGAATGATTACGCAAACAGAGGCTCATTTTATTATCTTTGTGGAATTCCAACACTCCTCAGCTGCACACACTTTGTATTTTAATTAAACTCTATCTCCATCTTGAAAATCGTTTATTTACATTTGTTTGATTGGGCAATGACAGCATCTGATAAGAGTGGCTGCAATTAATAAACCTGATTGCCTTTCCTAACCTTTGTCGTGTTCCAAACAATCATTGAACCAGTGCTTTCCTCACCCAACATTTCTGTTTTGCAATGTTTCAGATGGTGATATCTTTGCAGGCTTTGCATTTGTATTGTCTGCATACACAATATTTCTGTGCTGGCAACAGCTTTTGTTTTCACTATATTTTAGTCGGTACATTTCTGCCGTGCATTGTTTTTTCTTGCTAGGTATTGGCATGGAGCCCTCCAAGTCACCACCCACACATGCTTAGCTGAGCTCTCCTGTCACTCCTCCAGAACCTTACCCCAACTGAGAAATCCAGCAAAGGAAAGTGCATGGTGCTGTGTTATCATCACTCCCTCCCCTTGCTGTGTTACAATGAGAGTGGCCTGCAAAGAAGCTGAGAGTGCTGCAAAGAATACCTGGTTGTATTTCACAGCTGTATGGAAATGGACTCTAACCATAACAGAGATCAAGACTCCAAGTCAATTTCATTTTCCAAAAGGCCACAAGTGAGGATATTATGAGAAGAGACATCACATTCTTTCTGCATGGGTTTTGTTTCTTTCTTCAATTCAACTGAAATGTTTTGCAATGGCATTAGCATGGTGACAACCCAGCAATGGCAACACTAATCAGCACAATTCAGACAATGACATTTAAGAGGCATGATTCTTTTCCTGTGGATTTCAAGTCTGGATGAATGCAAAATATGCAGGCTTACGTACTGAATCCTTGCTCTGTAGTCTTCCATGAGCATTTGGTCCCTGGCAATTGTATCCAAATACAGATCTAATGAAGGGGAAGGTGTGTACTTAAAACCAGTATGTGCTACCATGGTCTCTACTGTCATGAGTCTTGGTGATATTGTGAAGGAAACTCTGCTCCTCTTTTATCCCTGCCAGCTTTCAAAGGTGCTGCTTTGCTACAGCTGCCAGGGACTCCAGCTGGAGTTGTGGCTGCTCCATAACTTGTCTCCATGTACTTCTGTGCCGTTACCTCCTCCTGCTCCTCACACTCTGCCCAAGCTTCTTGCCTTAGGGCCCAAGCCAACTCCCACTGAAATCAATGACAGTCTCTTCACTGACTGAAAGGGAACTGGATTATGTATTTTCCTCCTATTTGGCCGTGTAATGGGTCAGGACTCACCACCTGGCACCTCCTGCTGGTCACTCCTGGGAATTAGCTCATTTCCAGTGGAGCGCCCCCTCCTGGTGGTGTCCCGTCCGTTATTCTGCCCTCTGTCGGTGTCTCTGGACCCGCGTTGCTCCCTGCTCGGCGGCGTCCTCTTTCGAGGCCACTGCCTCCAGCAGTGCCCTCAGTCCATCTGCATCCCCTTCCGGGATCGAGATTCGTCAGCAGTCCCACATTCCAGCCTTTATTAAGCAACCACCCGCCCTCCAAGTCTAATCCTCTTGGCAGGGATCTGGCATGGTCTCGTACGGCTTGTGGCTGGATGTACTGCAAGGAGGCGGGGGGGGGGGGGGACCCAGGCCCGCCCTCTACTCTGGTCCCGGCCCAGGGACCCTCTGGCGTTAGCCTTGCTGTCCTCCTCCTTTTCCTCCGTCTGTTTCCCTGGGCCGCTTCCCCTACGGCCCCTTGCACCCGCTAGGTCCCTTTCTGTCAAGGCCTGCAGCCTGGCGGCTAGGGGCTAGAGCTTTCTAGCCTCCTTGAGCCTGCCCAGCAACTGCGCTGTCCGCGTCCACGGGCTAGTCCTCCCCCTGGAGAACTGACCTTCTCCCTTCGAAGGCCTGGGACAGACAGACTGCTCCTGCTCTGGGCAGCCTTATAATACCCCTGAGCCTGGCCCTGATTGGCTGTCTGCAATCTGGGCCCTGATTGGCTCCCTATAAGTCCTCTTTTAATTGGCTCCTGGGCTGCACAGGCTCCCTGGCCTGCCCCAGCCCACTCTCCCAAGGAGTGGGGCACTTTGCCCCACTACAGGCCCCCTTTGACATGCCACCCCATATGAGTGGAGCAGCCCTTCTCCCACCCTCCACTAGTGCACACCGATCTCTTTCCTTTCCCACTTTCAGGGCACTACTGAAAACTCATCTCTTCCAGGACATGCTCGAGCTATGGCAGCCCCACCCCCACTTTGGGGTGGTCTGTCTTGTTTGTTCGGTAAGGGCCAAATTATGAGGTCAGTTGCACAGGCATAAATCCAGAATAACTCTGTTAGCTTCCATGGATGCTGCCTCATGCTAAGCCTTTTTGAAAATCAGGCCACTTACGAAATTGCTCATATTTGGGGTTAGGAGCCTATCTTAATTCTCCCAAGTCTGAAAATCTTGCCCTTCGACTGTATGTCTTCTGAGTCAGGATCCTGGTGTTTGTTTGGCACTGACTAATCACTGTACAGGGATGTGTACATTTATGATGCTATAGAAATGACGAATAATTATATTTCATGCAACATCTTTCATATGCAGTTATTTCTTTGGACTTAAATCTCTTCAGCTACTTAATTCTTTCTTAAATGAAGGATTTCTGCAAAAATGAAGTATACTTTGTGCTCTCTATCAATCCTAACTGCATCCAATCCATCACAGAGAAAATGGTACCTACACCTACTTCAATTTCTCCTTATTTAGCTCTTCTCTCCACTGCTGACAATTCCATGTGATCAATTATTGTGTTTACTTACTGGAACTGGTAGAAAAATGTATCTTATTTTCCAAGAAAAAAATGGAAGAAAACAACTTTTCTTTTGTTTTTCTCAAGATTTTTTAATGGGACGTTTCAGATTTTTGTCAAGAAATCCCCCAAACTGAGCATTTTTCAGTTGTTGAAAACTGAAATAAACAAAAAAAATGAAGAAAAAATAAATAAGATTTTTGGTGACCTATCCCCCCCAGAATGAATCAAAAAGCTATTTGGCATTTAAAAAACAAGTTGAAAATTTTTCATCCAGCTCTATTATTCTTCTTTAAGGTCTAACCTTGTTTTCATTTATCAGAAAAGTGAGCCTGTACAACTGGTAAAGTCACATGTTGTTAAACCAAAGTACAAGGTTTTTGTTTTATCTGCCCTCCTGTTATTCATGCACCTTGTTACAGTATCACAGCTTTACAAGAACAGAAGGAAAGACCCGAAGAACTCTGTGTAGCTTGAAATCTTCTCTGTCACCAACTGAAGTTGGTCCAATAAAAGATATTACCTCACCCATCCTGTCTCTCGAATATTCTGGGGCCAGCATGGCTACTACAACTCTTCAGGCAAGAACAGTTCTGTGAGAAGAATCACGACTGCTATTTTTCTGACACTCATTAGAAATTTCCACTCTGTAATCTCAGCCTCTCAACACACAGTTATCACTAAAGCACTGACTTCTGAACCCCAACAACAGTTCTCAGTGATTTTGCTGCCAGGACTGACAAACCAACCTTGATTAAGGGAAATCTGAGGATGCTGAAGAGGCCCATTGAGGAAATTAAAATCCTGAGACTCAGCATGGAGGCTACTTAAGCAACGCCTAGCTCTTAGAGAAGACAGGCATACCTCCTAAACAGGAAAGGAAGCAAGATGAGAAGTAACAAAATAAATAAAATGGTTAAATGGCAACATTTGACACATTATTCAAGCCAAAGATACATCCTACAGAAATAAAGGCAAACACATAGTTGTGCTCCCAATTGCAATTGTGCATGCAAATTAGACATGTGATTGCACTCTGAGATTTTTTCAAGTAAATGACTAAGCAACCGACTAAAAGTTGAAGCGCAGAATTGGGAATCAGAGTCTTTTGGTTCTACCCCTGGCATTGCCATCGCCTCACTGTGCAATCATAGGCAAGTCTCTTAATCTCTTTCCCCCTCAGTTCCCTCATCAGTAAAATGGAGATAACACTTTACTTCATAGATGTGTTGCACAGCTAAATTAGTCAGTGTTGGTAAGTGCTTTGGGATCCTCAGTTGGCAGGTGGCATAGAAGCGCGGAGTGCTGTATTGTTATTAAATGGGAAGCTGTTCACCTTGCATGTATAGGAACTTTGCAGAGATCAAGTGGGGGCGAAAGAAGAGAAAATGAACCATGGAAGAGCAGCAATGATGATGGACATTTAAAGGCACCAACTGGAACATCAAAGGAGCACTGAATTCAACAGGGCAGATGTAGTTATTTCATGAAGCCCAAAGCCTCTAGACCTATGCTTATAAAGTTACAGTAGATTGTTCTTTTTATATGTACATGTTCTCAGCCAAATGCTATGTTCAAACAGACTTTCAGCTGTAGGTATCCCTACAAGTTACCATACCTCTGACTGCATCCTCATCCCTAGTGCCTGGAGGGAGCCTCCCAGTATAAATAACAATAATGAACAGGGGTCCTGTGCAGTGGTAGATTTTCTGCCACAGAGGCAAATGCGATCACCAAGTGTAACCCCATGCAAGGAATGATGTCACACTAACTCATGGTCAGTTCCCAGGGGTTGTGCCATTTGTGTTCTGCTTTTTGTCTTGGAACTTGCAGATATTGAAGCAACTATTTATAAACAATGGCACTGCAAATCCTAGATTTGTAGAGGAAAAGCTTGCGAGTAAATTCCCAGCTTCTAGCCCTGACCACCATCAAATCATTCAGCATTATAGTCCCACTCAGCAACCCAACAGTCACCTTCTGTTTCTTTTTCCTCCTGTGTCAGAAGATTCATCAGCATGAGTGAGCATAGTAGGCCACAGACTTACAGACTAACGATTGTACAGTCTTTGGACAGGTTTTTGGTCACAATCACCGTGTTACTCAAAGATTTGTTACTGAATTTGGTGGGATGGTGTCTCTTGTTGATCAGCCTTTTCCCCTGCTGCTTTCAGTAGTCCCTTGTCATGTGGGGTAGCCCCACAACTTTGGGATTCAATCTATAAGATAAGGAGGATTGCCCTGGTCAGTTCTTGGATGAGAGCCTTCCAAATTGGTTTCAGGCTTCTCAGAAAGCAGTGCTGGTAATTCAGTATGTGCCCATCCTCTCCATTGAGTCAATACAGAACCATACTTCAGATGAGTGTCAGGGGTGTGGCATTTAGGAGGTTAGGTGCAGAACTCCCTGTGACAGAGTGCTGAGGCCTAACAGATGGGTCTGCAAGCCCAAGGAAGGTAGTGCTTTTCCTTCAGGAGCCCTGACAAATAGGGGCTGAAGGTAACATGGTCATAGGTGCTAGAATTGTTGTAGTGCACTCTACAGGTGTTGGGGCAGGGGACTTCAATAAATTACGTGAAGTGAACACTAAAAGAAGAGAGTCTCAGCAGTTTCTGTGGTGAACAAGGCTGTAGGGAGACTCACACCCTGTGAAGTTCCCATTTTAAATCAATGGGACTTAGGTGCTTAACTCAGAGAGGTACTTTTGTAAATCCCGCAGGCACATTTGCAAATCTGGCCTGTTATGTGTTTAGAGTTGTCCTCTTTTGGATAAGACATAGAACTAATCTCCTGTTCCCCACTTGTGACCATTAAAGATTCCATGTCACTTTTTGCAAGGGTGGAGGTGTTAGCCAAATTCTAGTTTGGGCAATTATATTCTCCCTCCTCAAATTTGCCCTGCAGTTTCAGTTAGATAGAGTGTTCTCCATTTCCTGCACTAGACTGTTGCATAGAGATGTTTTGTGCTGTTGAACAGCTGCCACATTCTGTCCTACACATGATTGTATTTCAGTTGTGAGTGAGCAGATACTCATCTCTGGAAAGGTCTTTGGGGCTGTATAAATGTGAGATAGTATTTCCATAAATGTTTGACTAAGAGACAGCAAAAAGTGAAGAATGACAGCAATCCAAAGAATATGCAAAACTGAGCACTCTCATTTATTATCCACACTACCTATCTTAGCACAGATTACAGACACAAACGCAAACAGCCTCAGCCTTTCTCAAGAGGCATTGGTTACTGCCTTCCCACTGTCAACTACATGCAGAGACACAGAAGCATCCAATTATATTTAATGAGCAAAGCTATTACAGCAGTCCCTGCTAAAAGTAACATATGCAGCCATACTATTTTATCAAGCAATAAATACCATATAAAGAGACTCACATACATTTATTGGCCATTACAATGATGCATGGAGGATGTAGGCACCTTGCATTGACCAACCACAGTTTCAGAGCCTGTATTCATGTGCAGTCCCAGATCTAAAGCCCACTGAAGGCAGTGGAAAGATTCCAGACCACGAGCTGTGGGGGGGGGGGGTAACAGAATTTGGCCCCTAAGGATGAATACCTTCATGTTACTCTTTTCCAGACTGGGCCGTTATGCCTGCAATTATAAGCATCTGTGTCCTCTGCAAGAGGGATTCTCACTCAAAGATTTGTCCCTGAAAGAACACTAGTACAGAGAACAAATAGAGATGGGCTTGAGTCAAATATATACAAGCGCTGAAAATCTAGGGCCAAATTCTACTTCTAGCTAATCCTCCTGTCATCAGCTGAGGGGGGTAACTGAATGTGATCTTCAGTGTGGAATCTGTTGAAAAAAGAAAGTGAATCCAAATAACTGGTTGAAACCCAGAGCTTCAATTTCAGAAGTAATCTCTTAACCTTTACCATAAAAAGAAAACCTCAATATCATTCTGCTGGTACCTAACTCCCTTAGTTTAATCCATTGCGCCTTTATAGCCAGGATTTATTCTAAAACAAGTGGCAAATTCATATACATGGCTGTTCCCAGGCAGCTCAGTGGCTTGCGTATGGGCCTGCTAAACCCACCGTTGTGAGTTCAATTCTTGAGGGGGCCATTTAAGGAGCTGGGGCAAAAATCTGTCTAGGGATTGATCCTGCTTTGAACAGAGGGTTGGACTAGATGACCTCCTGAGTTCCCTTCCAACCCTGATATTCTCTGGGTGGTGAGCTGGATAAATGAAGAGTCTGGGAAGAATACTTTATATTCTTCCTAAAAATACATAGCACACGGTCAAGTCTTCTGAAATGGTTATTGTAAAACTTTCTGAGGTGCATACTGATCACAGCTGTTATCCCTCTGAATGGAGCTTTGACAGAACAGCAAGCATGTATCCGTGTCTTTATGTACTGCAATCCTGTCATCACTCAAAGTTCAGCAGTAATAGGCCTGCTCAGTAATTGGATGAGGTCCTGTAAGATGGATGATTGGGATAGAAAGGTAGGTGACTTCTGGAACATTCCTCTGTCAGTAGCTCATTGCTTCCGGGGGAGGACGGGACATTTTCTGCCCAGGCTGCTACTACAGAGATGTCCATTGCCTTTCTGCAAGAGTGTGCGCTGGAACGGACTTTACCTCTGGCATTAACTTTTCATGGAAGAGCTTGGTTTAGGGAACCAGCTCAATGGCAGTATAATCCTTCCTATGAAGTTCCTACCACCAACACTGCCAAAGTAGCACACAGTGTTCACTCGACACATTCCTATGGGGAACAGCCATTAAGCAAGAGGGAAAGTGTCTTCTAAAGCTCCTGGGCTAGTTTGGCATTTGCTCGTCTCTTCTGTCAGAGATAAAACACATGGCGTCAGAAATGGTGTGTCACTCTGGATCTAAAGCTTCCTAAAAGGTGCATGCATAGGCATGAAAGGCAGCAACGTGGAGTGTGGTTCGCCTCCATCACCTGTCCCTTCCCATTCTCTGCCCTGCTCTTTTCACAAAGTGGAGCACAAAATACCTGACTGGGAGGGATAGCCTAGCCCTACTGAGAGGCGTCAGCATTGACTTTGCAGCTCTCTGGACCAGTGGAGATCCAGCACAGTGCATCCTTTAAAGATGAACTGACCAATTTTCAGACTCCAACATCAGTATGTGTCAGTAAGAGCTCAAATCAGTGCCCATTGCAGGTACCAAACTGCTGGTTTAGGGACCCTGAGTTAGGCTCTCCAAGTTTAAAAAAATTGGTCTGTAAGCACGGGATCGCTGGAGGGTGCTAACCCCTTTGCTCTTTAGAACCCCTTAATGGGCAAGTCAGAGAAATCCATTTCTTCCTTGTGGCTGGAGAGCAAGTTTTGTGATGACATTCAGCAGGGCATGGGGCCAATGATCCTGAAGTATGAAGCCTTCTCTATACCAGTGTTCTGATCATTGCTACCAGTGGTGGAGCTGAACAGTAGGAAATATGAGGGAAAAACTTGGCACAGAAAAAGCCAAAGAGAAGCAATTGGGATAAGGATTTTTAATCTCCTCCCTTACTGGTTTGCTTTGCATGCATGAGTTGCTATCCTTTATGACTTGGTCATAACCCTAGGCAGACAGGGTGCTCTGTACTGTACCTGCAGCTCCTAGACCCTGTCACATCTCCTGGCACTGGCCATGCAAGCAAACTCCTCTGGGAGGCAGTCAGAAATATTTCCCATGGATGAAAGCTGCATAAATTTGCTGATGACCCATCTGTGATGTCTACACCATACCCTGCGACACAGGTCCATACTTTATCTTCATGGCAATGGATCACAGCAAATAAAGAATAGAAGCAGCATTATCTTCCTGCATGGGACTTTTCATTTCTCTGACTAGAATGCAGCTATATTTTAATGTGCTTGTACTGGATTTACTTGTGAGGAGGGCTGTGCCCCAAGTACCCCAATGTCAGAACTGTAATGATGTATTTACCTGCAATATGAAATTCAGTAACCAGATGTCTCTTTGTCATGCACAGAGATCCACGTGTGGTGTGTCTGGTAAATAACAGAGACAAAGCTGGAACTCAAGCTGAGTGGAAGCCTATTTGTTTGTGGCAATTTTCTTTAATAAACGCCTATCTTTTAAGATGGCACTGATTCCACATATAATCAGAACCATTATCAAGGGAAGTGTATGGCTTCAGGGGAAAGGTAAAGAGGCTCTTTGCCTACTCAGGCTTTATCCACTTCATTAGGGAATCTTTGGGCTAGTGCCACATATGTCATTATCATGTTCTCTGCACCAGGATAATTAACAATGAAGTCAGGCTGCTACTAGGTAAACTGACCACCACAGAGACGCCCACTACTTGTCAAAGTTTGCAGATCTCCCTTATCTTGACTCCTTGCCTCATGTGTTATAATGTTACTACCAGTGCCCAAACATGGCACAACCAGGAATTGTATCATGATACCATCTAATCTGCTGTTATTGTTTTAAACTTGCTCAACGTTTCTCCTCTTGGCACCACTTTTAAGTGGAATTTGTACTGTCTGGAGCTTTGTTTTAACCATTGTTAACTAATAACAAAATATTCAGCCTGCCCGATGGGACCTTGAGTATCAGAGGTATCCAACTATCCAGTGTAACACAGCAGTGCAGTGATAGGCAAAGCTTTATTTTCTTGCCATAGTTGACTGACCTGAGTCAGTGGTACAGAGATTAATGCCGCATCACATGGCAGAGGTCAGTAACCACTCACCCCAGTAATTAGTGTTATTTCTAGAACTTCTCCTCTTCCTTGGTCATGACGGAGAATATCAACTCTGGATGAGTTACTAAAGCAGACACTGTCTGTGTCCCATTTGCAGTCTCCCAATATAGACTCACTCCCCACTAGTCTGAATTCTTCTGCGATTGGCTGGAATATTGACAGATTGGTGGCTGCTTTAGCACTCCTGACAAATTTTTTTGGGGGGGGGAATTAACTTGACTCAGCACTTCATCAATGAAACACTTGCCACAGCAGCCGCTGAAGTGGGAGATTGCAGCAGCCTAATAAGCATCTACTGATTATGGTGTATGCTTGAGCGACTCATGAATTCCATATGTAGGCACGGACAAGGCAGAAAAAACAAGTTTACTAATCTCTGCATGTTAGAACCTGATCTCCAATTCTATTGCCACTTTATCCTTTTAAGATGCTAAATCGTGATGACTACCGTCAGTGCAGAAACTGTGCAGACCTGATGAAAGCCAGTTGCTCCAGTATATTTAGGCAATAAAGAGCCCAGTTTCAACACCCAGGAGAGCTGATGTAATTAGCCTTAACTGGTTCTACCCTCAGAAAGGCCTATACAGATCCCACCAAAATCAATGGCAGCTGTGCATGAATTTTTGAGTGAAGAACCTCTGAAAGTGAAGGCTTGTGGGTCACATATTGTGCATAAACTCTTAATGATAACACAGTTTTATTTTATAATGCTCACAGTGTGTTAGACACCACACGCACAATGCACAGAGGATAGGGCCCTCCCTCAAGGAGTTTACAATCACAGGGCCTGTCATGGGCTGGGTGGCAAGCTGGACTCAGCCTTGCCTCTGACTAAGCAGCTAGCCCTCAGTCTCAGTGATCAGCTGGCAACATGTAGGCTAATTAGTGACCTCCACTGGGTGTAACAGGGCTTAATTAGAAACTGTCTCCAGCTGAGATAGTGAAGCAGGAAGCACTGAAATAGAGCTGGGGAACTTAATAGAGAAAGGAAGACCCTGGAAGGAGAAGTAACGGGAGTGCCTTCTGCCACAGGCCCTAGGAGGGCGGGCAGGCTGGCTGAGACTCTCAGGGAGCAGCAATTTCTGGGGGATGGGAGGCAGCAAGGGAAGCCTGCTGGAGAAGAAGCAAGATGCGACAAGCTCTGCAGGGGCCAAGGGAATTGGCCAAGGAACAGGAGGGCTTTGGTGGAGCTTGAGAAGAGCAGAAGGATTATTAGTTTGGGTTTTTGATTTTGGACTTTTGGACAGTTACCCCAGAGGGGAGTTGAACTGCATGTGACTTGTCTGGAGAGCTAAGTTGCAGAAGATTTGGAATCGGGGTAGATGGCCAGCAGGCGGCCACAGACCTGAGGATACCAGCCACGTTATGTATGGTGTTCCAAGGGTGAGTGGGCCCCATCACAGGGCTGATCCGACTCCCATTGAATCCTTCCATTGGCTTAATGGGAATTGGATCAGGCCCTAAGTATGAACTGAAGATGAAGTATGGACATATAACTAACCTCAGGAGTGGAGGGGCAATGGAGGACATGAGGTTACGTAAATTGACTCTGAGTCCCTGAGCAAGTTACCTGATCTAATGGAATTATTCTGTGGGGATAATATTTAACAGGGCTTGGTGGAAGATCAATTAGGTACTGTTTGTACAGTGCTTTTAAAGGTGAAAGGGGCTAGGCATTGCTAAGGAGCAGTGCTCGCTGCCCTGACCCAGAATTATAAGTTTCTGGATTACTCTAACTTCTGAGCATCAAAAACTCTCTCTACTCGAACTGTACTGGGGCTGGGGAAAGGTTTAGGAACTCAAGTCCCAACTGCTTCCACAAAAAGGGGTTTCAATTCTACTTAGAAAATAGCTTTTCTCCCTTTCATTCTTATGCACCAAATTCAGTTCACTGAAGTGTTTCCATCCTGCCCAGCTTTATGCATTGTAATAGGCATTTTCCTTTTTACAGGTAAGTGAGTACATTGGCCTTTTAATTAACTACAATGTGTCTTGGTAGTGATGGGCATGATTAGATTCTTCCCTGCTGCTGCATACAGTTCTATACAAACCTCACTCTGTGTAAAGTGAAGTCCATGTGTTGTGTGTGGAGAACCCAAATAGCAGCACAACAAACCCGTGTTATCTGACTCTCCATTAATAAACATATAGGCCCTGCCTCAGAATAAGTCGTGTTTCTCCTATCACGGACCAAAGGTCAGCACCATTACCATGGTGTCTCAGAGAAACACAAGTGGTTCATCCTTTCCCACATGATTCAGCAACAAGGCGATCACCTGTATAAAAGGTGTCAAAGTCCATCATGAGGTTTGACAATATATGATCTCGGAAGTTTTAATCCTAGCCAGCATCCTGCAAGATGTCTCTGCTTCTATTGTACAAGTCCCCCTCCAGTTCATCCCAGGTCACTTCACATAAATGCTCCCACACTGACATGAATTGTAAGCCCTAAATTCTGTGTTTATGCCAGTGTAAATCCTCATGTTTATGAGAGTGTAGTTATGGTTCATAGTAAAGGCCCAGAAGTGGGTATGGAGGTCAGTTTGTGGATTATCAGTTGTGGGTTTGCAGTGGATGAGAAGGGGGATACTTTGCAGAGAGAATTTAATCTCTTACACACAGTAAGTCAATCTTGAAGCCTGGGCTTTGTTTTCACTCAGCCTTTAGTTAGGCAACCCTCTCTCCCCTTTGATTTTGAGATTTCTCCTATGGTTATTATAACGTGTTTTAATGACTTTTCTCTTTGTAGGTTTCAGGCCAGACCATTGGTCCTTCTCTGTCCTCTTTGCACAGCTGTGGAAGAAAAAATGGGTAGAGGTCTACTTAAATTATGGAGAAATCACACAATCTTTGTGGATGTTATTCATCGGTGAAATTTGCTATTTATGCTGTGACCAACCCATGAAAAATGTGTGATTTCTCCAGCTAGGGGCTCAGACCCAAAAAGGAATTACAAGCCTATTGGGGGGTCATGGAATAGCCACCCTTACTTCTGTGCTGCCTGAAGCTGAGTGGTGGAAGAGCAGCTCTGAAGGCAGCGCTGCTGCAGCACAGAAATAAGGCTGGTAATACCATGTCATCATCTGCTCCTGGTCTTCTGAGCATAGTATGCATTCCAGGGCAGGCTGTGTCTATGGCTGAAGAACACTGAACTCCAGCAATCTTGGGCCAGTGGAATGGCCCTGTGGGGGTTGCCACTGTTGGCACAAGATAGGGCAACCATGAGGCTGCTCTGACTTGTTAGCATCCCAGTGGTGCCTGAGATAGAGAACCAGAAAGGTGGTGGAAAGCCACCTATGCGCCTCACTCTCCCCAGCCAGGTGGGCTGAGCACAGCTGAACCTGCTCAGAGGCGTCATACTAGAGACAGTTACAGATCTGTAGCCGCTGCGCAGACATAATGCCTCTGACCAGGCCTTGCTATGACGCATCTTGTCAAACAAGGAGATAATAGCATCTGGCAAAGTATGCAAAGAACACTGACACTTTCTGCTAAACCAAGGAATTATAGGAGCGACTCTCACCATGACTGTCTCTCAATCCCATTTTGTCCGTCTCTTTTGCTCTGGCTGAAGTTTCTCCCCTTCACTGGGGCTGTCTGTACCCCTCTCTCACAATGCCTGCCTTCACTCTGGTGATCTTTGTCTCTGTCTCTGGAAAATCTGCCTGGAACAGCTTCTTGTGTGTCATTGTCATCTATTCCCCAGCAGACAAAAGAGCTGGACACATGTGAGCAGCTGCAGAGTGGGCATGACCTGAAGACCCTACATGCCATGAGAGCCTCCAACTCCCTTGGCGGTGCTTCTTTGACACAACAGGTGCCCAGGACAATGCTGGGCCACAGGAAAGACTAGTATTGTTGAGTGATGTCAAGTTATGAAACAAGCACGTAGACAGGCACAGAGCATCGTTTCAGAGGCATGTAATAAATATACAAGCTGGAGCAGGTTCAAGTAAACCGTGATGTTACATCACTATGTATAAACATTTATCTTTAAGGAGCAAAGACTCAGTGCTCGTTCCCTTAGTACTGTATGAATTTAATTACAGATGGGTGAACTCAGTGTGTGTGTTGGGGAGGGGGGGTAGCTGTCTTTGCTGGAACTTGGGGGTTGCAGTTTCCAAACTGGCAGGGGGGCTAATGTATGTTTGCTTCTCATTTTGTCTAACCCCCAAACTTCAGGGGGTTCATGCACTCCAAGGCTTTAAGAGACAACTATGATCATCTAATCTGACTTCCTCCTTAGCACAGGCCATAGAACTTCCCAAAAATAATAGCGAGCAGAGGTTTTTTTCTTAAAAAAAATCCAGTGGTGATTTAAAACCTGGCAGTGATGGAGAATCTACCACAACCCTTCGTTCTGTTTTGGGCAGTTAGCAAAGCTGATCAAAGGTGGATTTGTTTGGCAAAGGCAAACCTTAGATAGCTCAGTTCTGGGTCTTCATTTTAGCTGAATCCTCCAGTTTCCTCCTTGCTCTCGGTTAATTTCCAGGAGAGAGGACTGGAATCCTTAGGCTTCCTGCATGGGGCACAAGTGGGTTGGCCTCGTTGCATGTGTGATATAGGGGACAGTACACACTATGGCTACATGCAGCTTCTCTCCGCCTCTTATCTCTGTGTTGTCTTCCATGCCATTGCCAAGGCCTGCAATACAATACTGTCCCCTCCCTGATGTGCCTGACGTCTACCCTTCTCTTCATTCAAATACCTCTTGAAAGCTGCTTTATCTGTGAGGTCCACAAGCGCTAGCTGGCCATGCCAGTAAAACGTGGCCACATGTAACAAAGAGTTAGCTCTCAGACCTTGATACTGCAATCGGCTGTGTGTGCAGAGGCCCTTATTCCCACACAGAGTCCACTGAAATCCATGGGTCTCCACACGAGCACAGGGATCCACTAGTAGGTTTGGAGCCTACATTAGAATCATCCACTTGGTCTCCCAGTGCGTTCTTGCATCGTTCATTTATTTAAAATGTAGGCTGTTCAGGGCAGAGATCTTGGGTGCAATCCTATCTCCCCTGAAGTCGATGCGAGTTTTGACATTTACTTAAAAGGGTGCAGGATTTCACCCCATAACTTTATGTATTATATGGGGCCAAGCACAGTCACAGAACTTAATAAATAAATCGTAGTTATCGCCATGATTTATAATAATACCTAACAGACTCTGGAATTCTCTTTTGAGAACACTAGTGACTTTCTTTCATCTACCCTTGAATATGACACAGCAACCTGAAACACAGAAGAGAGACAATGGAGACCTTGTAAAAGTCCCACATAGCTTGGCTTTATTGAAAAGGCAGCAAAAAATAAATAAGCGGGCTGCTGTGCACATAGGAAAGGCTTGTAGGATAGAGGAACTGAGCTCCGTGTACAAATCCTAAAGCGTCTGAACTGCCCATTTGTTTCAGTGTGCCATTTTTAATCTGATCCTTCTGTAAGTCTCTTAGGGAATTTCCTACACATGGCAAAATGTGTGTGTGTTTGTTCCTATGTGAGCAGCCTTTTAGATTCTGAACTCTTTCACCCTCTGGCCTTTCCAAAGAGAGCAGAATCGACTTGTTTCCTCTGTTTGGTCACAGTCAGTTGTTTCTAAAACCAGCACAAATGCAGAGCTTGCTCAGAGACCCAGATGCAGTGTTAGATCTAGATGGAGTTTAGATTGAGGAAAGCTGGCTGAATGATTCACTTCCCAAATCTTCACAAATATTATTTGTGTTTATATTTTCAAATAGTTTTTTCATTATTAAATCAGATCTTCTTTAAAAATAGACTTATACCAGATGAAATAAAATGTTAGATATCAAAATAATTACAGTGAAATATATCCAGGAGAACCATTAGGTCATTGTCTTATGGTTTGGTGCCTGCTCTGGGTTTGGTATGAGATACCCTTGAGTGATATTTCAAAAGCCAACATTTGGCTGCTTTATCCAGCACGTGGATATTAGGGTAATGGTTGCTCTGGAAAGATGGATGGACAAATGTAAGGGTATTTCAAACTTACTTTTTAAAGTAACCTATTAAAATGACTTGTTAATTGATCTGAAAAGTTCAGTGATCAGTTTCCTTATCACTTATTTTGTTCTCATGGAAGATCACCAGTTCCCTTCTGGTTACTTTTGTTTTGTGCATCTCTACCAGGTACTATAGCTACTGGGATACTGCACTTAAGAGATCAGTGTTAGGTCATCAGTGAATCCAAAGAAGTGGATGATACCTCTTCTGAAAATGGGAGCTGGCTGACGTAGCTCATCACATGATGTGGCAAATTCCAGTTTTCTCTCCCAGTACTGGGAGGCTGTGTTGATGGTGAGAGTGACCATCTCATCCCTTTCTGATCTTTAGTCCTGGGTGGGGAGTGCCCCACAGGGTATCTGATACCTGACCTAATCTGTGTGCTGTGTCTTTTGCCCATTCACTATGTGCCACCCTGTGAATGACTGAGACACTATGCGTAAGTGAGAGCATGAGAATCTAGGACAGAGAGTGTCTGTGTGTGCAGAATGGAAACATGGAGAATCCTGGGGGCAGCACATGTTGCAACATTTCATAGGCAATGGTTTTTGCAATTGAAAAATGGCCTTTTTGTTGAGGGGTGAGGGGGAAAGAATAGAAAATTCAATAACCATTTCATTAATGTTTTCAGCAAAATGTATTTAAAAATAGAAGAAGATTGTGAATTCTTAAAAAAAAATATTAAAAGTGGGTCCTTGTGAAATACTTATAAAAACCCTTCCACATTTAAAAAAAAAATCAAAAATTGTTTTACATTTTTCAAGTAATTCTCCTCTCGTGTAAATAAGTGAAAGACAGCAAGAGTGTGGGGGGGGGGAGGAACTTCTCAGTGGGTGCACATCAGTGTAACTCTATTAATTTCAGTGGAGCTGCACTGAATGACACCAGCTGAGGATCTGACCCAGAGACCTGAATGTATGTGCAAGTGAGCACATGCAGGCAGGAGGACGTGGGGGAAATCACGCCAGAAGTAATGACAGTGCTGCTTTTCTACCGGATCAGTGACTTGTGGCTTTTGGTTATGTGGAGGCTGTGGAATTATGTTATCATGAGGGAATCAAATGTGGGAAATGACGCTCCATGTGGATGGACAGATCATCTTTCATGAGGTGGTGTAATTTTATGCTTCTGAGTTATGAAGAAGGGGGAAGAGCAGCAACAGCAGCAGTGTACCATAATGGGCTTTCTGCCACTGCCAGGATTTACAATCAGCTTCTTGTTTCATGGCAGGATTCCTGCAACCTTCCCTGACTTAGCATACTCAGCTACACTTTAAATGACTTAGTAAAGGACCAGATGGCTGACAACAACCCATCACTTTCTCCTCTTGCAAAGAGAGCAGATCTCAGCGGTGTTTTCCTGTGCTATTCTCTATCTGAGCTGGGCTGAGACAAAGGGCACAATTATGGAACAGCAGAGAACATTCTGGGAAAGGTCTGTCACAGAAGGTGTTCTTCTCTGATTCTTCAGCACTGCAGAGGGGCCACAGGGATGGGGCATCTTTGGGATGGAGTGTTCCAAAGGAACAGGACCGTTTCTGGGGGGAGACGCTGCACCCCTGAATCCCACTGAGATAAACCACCCCCTTTCCCCCCAAAACAAATCAGCACATTTTATCATAAAAGAGATGTGAAAATGAGGCTGCCCTCAAGAGCACTCAGAAACGAGCAGCCACATAGACAACCAGATCTGCACACAGCATCCGTGCACACCCTCCACGAACAACCCTTTTATGTGGAAACCACCCAGCACCTGTCAACAGTGCCTAAGCCCTTGACAAGAGTTTCACATTGTGGTGATGGAGCTCTGGCCCTCTAAATCCCTAGTTGTAGTGGCTGGCACAGGATATTAACAACCTCTTTGCTCACTGGTATCACAGGAGCTTCTGCTGGGGCATCTGTTTTGTGAAGTCCTAAGCTTTCAATTCATTGGTAAAAATCTTTCTTAGGCCATGCAACGCTGTAGTTTACTCTTTCTTGGGGCACCAGATTGGCTGCTTCTTTGTTGAGAAGCGTCAGAGGAGCATGGAGATTTGGAATCCAAGTTATATCTATATAAAATGACAAATATTATGAAATGAAAATATTTACCATTAAAACACACATGGGAGACTGTTTAAGTCACTGTGGCATGGTATGTAAATAATGCCAACAGAAACTCAAGTAAATTAACTGGTTCCCATGCATGGGGAACTCAAGAGAAAGCTGGGCTTTTGCCCAGAGCCAGATGTCTCCAGAGTGGCAGTACAAAATAATAATAGTCTCACACATTTTATGTCCATAGCCTGGGCCCATCATATTTTTGACATTACGTGGGGCTGCCTCAAACTGGAACTCGTGTGGCCCAAGTAATGACTGATGGGCAATTCTTAGGGGAGGAGACTGGGTCATGTTACTACATGTATTTGTAATACGCTCACACAATGAGGCCCCAGTCCTGACAGGGGCCCTTTCTCGCTTCCACCTAACAAATAAACCAATATGTGATTATTATTCATTGATGATGACAGAGGTGTGGTGGTGAGCTGAGTCTCATTTACATATCAATTAATTAATTGCACCTCTCACACAAATCAGAATGGATAGTGACACACAAGCAGAGCCTGCTGCATGCAATACCCCGGGCACGTTTCTGGCCATTATCAGCCAAAACGCTTTCGGTCAGCCCAGCAACAACACTGCAGCAGAGGCAGTTGCAATTCAGGGCATGTCTACATAGCAAAAGCATGCATTGGCTAGCGCAGGAAACAATAGCAGTGAAGACAGTACAGCATGGAGACAGGCTTCAGCGTGGGCTAGCGAGCAGAGTACACACCAGGGTCCATGCTGCGCTGTCTCAGTTCAGACTGGCTTGGGTGGGCTAATCTAGGCACAACTTTTGCTATGTGGATATCTGCTCAACTTCTTGATCTTAATTTACTATTCCCTTTCTCCCCAAGCCTGCTGGGGCTAGGAGTGCCATGGAGGCAGTTTTCTCGGGCTCTGTGTGCAGAAAGGCGCACCCAAGGTGAGGGATTATGGCCGGCTGTTTCTTTCGGAAGGAGGATTGTGCCAGCACATACATTTTTTGTTTTGTACTGCCCATCGTCCTGATAATGACGAAGGTTTCGGTTGGCAGCATTAGCACACCCAGCAGCCTTTGAGGTACGCTTTTCAGGGACTGTCTTTTAATCTGTGCTGGTACAGTTGCTAGAACATCTGGGCCCCAATCTAGGTTGGGAACATCTTGGTACTACTGTAATATGAATACTTAATCTTTCAGACATGTACCAAGACCTCTGCATGTCAAAATTCCCATAGACAAATTTTGGGAAACATCCACGTAACCAAGGAGAACTAAAGAAGTGATCAGTAACAGACTATGTGAGTGGCACCCCAGCTTTTTTCCATTTCCTTGTGTGGTTAGTTGTACATACACTAATGGGCCTGATCCTGTTCTGTCAAGTCGTTCCATTGCTTGCTGTGGGAACATGAACTGGCCATAATACTTTGCTCTGATATGAGGCTTTTCTTCTGAATATTTCACAGTACCTCTGTGACACACAAATTTTATTACCCACTTTTTAGAAAAGGGGAAACTGAGACAGAGAGGCAGCGTTAATCAACGAGAGCAGAGCAAACAGGCAGCAGACCCGAGAAAAGAATCCCAAACTCTTGACTTCAAGTCTAGTGCTATAACCACTAATGCAGCGGTCTTTCTGTATTTCACATTATTGTAATAACTCCTCACACTCAGGGCCGCCCAGAGGATTCAGGGGGCCTGGGGCAAAGCAATTTCGGGGGCCCTTCCATAAAAAAATTGCAATACTATATTCTTGTGGGGGCCCCTGTGGGGCCCAGGGCAAATTGCCCCACTTGCTCCCCTCCACAGGCAGACCTGGGAAAAATAAACCTTCCACATCTCAGCACAAACCCAGTTTTGAGAAAACTTCTTTACAAGGTATCACTGGTTCTCAGCATCAGCTGGCTAAAGGCAAGAGGTCATTTGAGAGGTTGGCAATATTTTCATCAAAATTTTTTTGGATTCGAAAGTAGGGCGTTCTTAAGCAGAATCCATGACATGTCTGCTTTCCATCAAAATTTGTTGTGTTTTTTTTTTTTTATTGAAGCTGAATTCTCTGCAATTGAACCTGGCTTTGAGGTTTCCAGAACTGTGTGGCAATTTTTTGCTGGTTGCTGTGTTTGATTGTTTAAGAAAACCCATTTTAACATTCTTTTGCTTAAAATCAACCTTATTTGAACACCTCGCTTGTGACCAATGCTTTTGAGCCCATCCCGTCAGAGTTTTTCAGGGTTTCTGATACATGCTTGGTTCTTGGACTCATATCTACTTTGGCTTTTGTTTAGGTTAGACTAGACAGCTATTGGGTCACCAAGTCCAATCCAGCGTATTTGTCTATGCAATGGCCATTGCAGTGCCAGAGGTGACTAGGTAATGTCAGTGATTTTCTGCATCCTTTTACCTTCTGTAACAGGGTAGGCCATTCTACATCTAGTAATAGCATTAATGGATTACTCCTGATTTATTCTGTCTGAGAATGGTGGGGGTCCTCTTGAGATGGTTACTGTGGGTCTGTCCTTGCATGTTATGCACTCTCCCAAACTGAGATTTAGCTGTTCGGATTGGGTTGGCCTATGTTGTTTGAAACTTTGAATGGCTCAAATAGACTGATGTGAATGACACCCGGTGCTAAAATTTTCCGGGGTTTAACTGGGGTTGGGCCCTCGGGGTCATGAGTTTTACTGTGGTCTGCGAGCTGTTGCTCACTCACCGTTTGCTCCAGCTTTAATTGTTAATTTTAAAAAAGTGTTTTTTATAGGAGAGGGGTTGCATATGTTTCTATGTGACAAGGGGTCCCAGGACAAGTTTTGTGAACCATTTGCTTCCCCTCTGTGAGCCTCAGGAAATGCAGGGGGGGGGGGGGTCTCCATTGGTAGTTGGAGTATATTGCTTTTTGTGTTTCTCCTGGCTAATTTAACTGAATTACCCTCCCTTGCTGATCTCTTATTGGCACTGAAATTAGTATAGCTTATCTGGATTTGAGAAGTGAGGGGTGGTTAGCTAATTGGAAAGCTAAACTTTGGCTTTTGTAGCCTAAATCTTGATGGCTTTGGGCAGGAAGTTGTACCTAAACGCCTGGCCTGCCCTATCTGCCCTCACGCTGATTCCGTCTGCCCCTCCCAGATATGATTTCTTGTTCCGGTCCTCTCATCTGTCCCTGAACACCCCACACCCGGGGCTTCCCTGCCTGCTTCTCGTATACTCCTCGATCCTCATCCCCCTACCCTCTTGGTCGACATCCTCCCCAATATGCCACATCCCCCCCGTCTCTTGTCCTTTGACTCGCTCCCCATACTCTTGGCCCCTCCTTGATGGCTCCTAATGACTCCCCTGCCAGCTACCCGAGTAAGCGCGCCCCCGACGTGCAGGGCTCTGCGCCTCTGAGAGTCCTTTTCCGCTCCAGCCCGGAGCTCGCACCTGACCACGCAGCTCTGGTGGTGGGGGAGTCTGGTGTTCTGCTTGAGGGAGTGCGGCGTGCGGAACGTGCTTGTTGGCTGTAGCTCGCGAGAGGGGCGGAGGTGGGAGCCCCAGTCGTTCTTTTGGGGGCCCTTGCGGAACCCGTGGCCTGGGGCAAATTGCCCCACTTGCCCCCCCCTCTGGGCGGCCCTGCTCACACTGCTCCAGCACCTGTCACCCAAGTGTCATCAGGGAAAGGGACCAACAGTTATTCAGAGCTAATGCTTGCACAGTCTGCTCTGAATTCCTCTGCAGAGGAATTTCTTATGTAATTGTAGAATGGCTGTCATGCCTCTGTGTAGAGCTAGTATTTGTCTTTCAAGATCAGTGTTAGTTTATCCTTGGTAGAACATACCATTCTCTTTGTCTCATTTGGCTAGGTACTGAACTTGCAAGTGCTCATAATGTTGTGTTTCACTGCTCAGATTAATAACTAGGGAGCTGTGGAAACAGGCCCAAAAGAAAGCTAAATGTTGATAGAGGGAGGGAAAGACCAACAATCTTTGTAATGATGTCAGTGGTCATTTTTCTTGCAATTCTTTCAGCGGTGAGTCAGCTGATTTGAATGTTTCTTACTCCATACAGCCAATCATGTATCACGGGACAGAGATTGATCATGAGGACAAATCTGATCTGCATCACTCTGGCCAGGCCAATGATGCTATTTATTTAGACATATGTCTCCATATGCACCCTAGATTAGAAAACAAATCCTGTTGCCATTAATACACAGAGTTATGATTTTCTTCCTGACAGAGATTTCTTAGTACTTTATGGGCCTCTTTTCCAGTTATGGGCGTGATAGTACTTTCCTGTTAATAAGGTAGACTGGGCTGAAAATACTCCGAGGCTTATTAATAGCAAAGAGGCTGAGGAGTTTATTAGCTCACGAAATGCTTAATACCAAGTTAACAGGAAGGCCTTAACTTGATTTTACTAATCTATTTTAGTTTTTATTCAAAGGCTCTTGTTCCTGAGCTAAGGCCCTGGAGCTATTCTTATGCTGAGATTTACAAATCATAAGTAAAAGGGAAAAAAACAGAAGAGGGAGGGTGAAAAGGAAAATATTTTAAAACCCCTTTTGTCCCTTTCCCCCCATATCATCTTACTTTCTCTGCCTTCTCATTTTCCTTCTACCTTCCCTATTTGCTTCTTTTCTTACCTTTTGCCATCCCGCCCACGTGCACTCATCTTCTCTCCCAGAATAACTACAAGATATTTGTCATGATGTTGTGTTTCAAAACGGAATCAGAAGGGAGGGGACTTGGATTTTCCCAGGACAGTTACCCTAGGCTGGCCTCCAGGGAGTGATGAGAGGAAGCAGAGACATAAATCATTAGGGTTTTTAAATTCTTTTTAGTGATTTCACAACCCCATTTTCTTTGCTTTTTGATCTGGGTTTTTTCCTTCCCTTTCATGTTCATTTGGGAGATTTTCTGCTTCCCCTGAAGGGCGTGAGAAGTGGAAGTTTTCAGAGGGCTAGAAAGTCCTGGGTACAGGAGCAAATCAGAGCAATGTGAGATGATGGTAACCAGCCAGAACAGAGAGATCTGCATTGTTTAAAACACAGTTATTGGGAAATAACTGTACAGTGATTGTGTATTTCTCTGTTTTCTGATTGGCTAACAAAGCTGTCAGTCATTTAGAGTACAGGGATCTGTAAACTATACAATTACTGAGTAATAGCTGGAGTGCCACTAAGTAAATCAGTCCTCAAGAGAGGCTATATAAGGGAGGAAGCCCAGTGACTGGGCAGTGTCCCTGCTCTCTGAGTGCCTAGAACAGAACACACATTTGCTGACAATCAAAGCTTGCTTCAAGGTTTAGGAGGCTATTTGAGAGGCTTTGAAGAGCTCTCTTTTCTGGGTGGGTTGAGTCCATCCTTGTTTGACACTCTGGTCATAGAATCATAGAAGATAAGAGTTGGAAGAGACCTCAGGAGGTCAGCTAGTCCCACCCCCTGCTCAAAGCAGGACTAACCCCAACTAAATTATCCCAGCCAGGGCTTTGTCAAGCCTGACCTTAAAAATCTTTAAGGATGGAGATTCCACCAGCTCCCTAGGTAACCCATTCCAGTGCTTCACCACCCTCCTAGTGAAATAGTTTCCTGATATCCAACCTAGACCTCCTGCATTGCAACTTGAGACCATTGTTCCTTGTTCTGTCATCTGCCACCACTGCGAACAGTCAAGCCCTACTCTCTTTGGAATCCCCCTTCAGGTAGTTGAAAGCTGCTGTCAAATCCTTCCTCACTCTTCTCTTCTGAAGACTTAACAAGCCCAGGTCCCTCGGACTTTCCTCGTAAGTCATGTGTTCCACCCCCCTAATCAATTTCATTGCCCTCCGCTGGACTTTCTCCAGTTTGTCCACATCCCTTCTGTAGTGGGGGGTCCAAAACTGGATACAAAACTCCAGAAGTGGCCTCACCAGTGCCGAATAGAGGGGAATAATCACTTCCCTCGATTGGATGGCAGTACTCCTACTAATGCAGCACAATATGCCATTAGCCTTCTTGGCAACAAGGGCACACTACGGACTCATATCCAGCTTCTCATCCACTGTAATCCCAGGTCCTTTTCTGCAGAACTGCTGCCTAGTCAGTCGGTCCCCAGCCTGTAGCAGTGCATGGAATTCTTCCAACCAAAGTGCAGGACTCTACTCTTGTCCTTGTTGAACCTCATCAGATTTCTTTGGGTCCAATCCTCCAATTCGTCTAGATCACTCTGGACCCTATCCCTACCTTCCAGCATATCTACCCCTCCCACCAGCTTAGTGTCATCTGCGAACTTGCTGAGGGTGCAATCTGTCCCATCATCTAGATCATTAATAAAGATGTTGAACAAAACCAGCTTCAGGACTGACCTTGGGGCACTCTGCTGCCAACTAGATATCAAGCCATTGATCACTACCCATTGAGCCCGACGATATAGCCAGATTTCTATCCACCATATAGTCCTTTCTTTAACTTGCTGGCAAGAATACTGTGGGAGACCGTATCAAAAGCTTTGATAAGGTCAAGGTATATCACATTGATTGCTTTCCCCATATCCACAGAGCTAGTTATTTCATCATAAAAGGCAATCAGGTTGGTCAGACATGACTTGCCCTTGATGAATCCATGTTGACTGTTCCAGATCACCTTCCTCTCCTCCAAGTGCTTCAAAATGGTTTCCTTGACGACCCACTCCATGATTTTTCCAGGGACTGAGGTGAGGCTGACCAGTCTGTAGTTTCCCAGATTCTCCTCCTTCCCTTTTTTAAAGATGGGCACTATATTTGCCTTTTTCCAATTGTCTGGGACCTCCCCCAATCGCCACAAGTTTTCAAAGATAATGGCCAATGGCCCTGCAATCACATCAGCCAACTCTTTCAGCGCCCTCGGATGAATTAGATCCGGATGCATGGACTTGTGCATGTCCAGCTTTTCTAAATAGTCCTTAACCTGTTCTTTCACCACTGAGGGCTGCTCACTTCCTCCTGGTACTGAGCTCCCCAGTGCAGCAGTCTGGGAGCTGACCTTGTCTGCGAAGCATTGAGTACTTCAGCTTTTTCCACATCATTTGTCACTCGTTGCCTCCCCCATTTAGTAAGGGTCCCACACTTTCCCTGACCACCTTCTTGTTGCTAACATACCTGTAGAAACCCTTCTTGTTACCTTTCACATTCCTTGCTAGCTGCAACTCCAGTTGTGCTTTGGCTTTCCTGATTATACCCCTGCATGTCCGAACAATATTTTTATACTTCTCCCTAGTCATCTCTCCAAGTTTCCACTTCTTGTAAACTTCATTTTTGTGTTTAAGGTCATTGTTAAGTCAAGCTGGTCGCCTGCCATACTTACTATTCTTTCTGCACGTCAGGATGATTTGTTCCTGCACCCTCAATAAGACTTCTTTAAAATACAGCAGCTCTCCTGGACTCCTTCACCTCCCGCCCCCAATTAGCCTCCCAGGGGATCCTACCCATCAGTTCCCTGAGAGAGTCAAAATCTGCTTTTCTGAAGTCCAGGGTCCATATTCTGCTGCTCTCCTTTCTTCCTTTTGTCAGTATCCTGAACTCGACCATCTCATTGTCACTGCTGCCCGGGCAGGGGTGGCTCTAGACATTTTGCAGCCCCAAGCACGGCGGCATGCCGTGGGGGGGCTCTGCCGGAAGCCAGTCCCGGGGCTATGGTGGACCTCCCGCAGGTGTGCCTGCGGAGGGTCCGCTGGTCCAGCGGATTCAGTGGACCTCCCACCAAAGCCGCAGGACCAGTGGACCCTCCACAGGCACATCTGTGGGAGGTCCACTGGAGCTGTGGGACCAGCGGACCCTCCGCAGGCATGCCACCGAAGGCAGCCTGCCTGCCACCCTCCCAACGACCAGAAGAGCGCCCCCCGCGGCATGCCTCCCCAAGCACGCGCTTGGCGTGCTGGGGCCTGGAGCCGCCCCTGTGCCCAGGTTGACACCCACTTCTACTTCCCCTACCAATTCTTCCCTGTTTGTGAGCAGCAGATCAAGAGGACCACAGCCCCTGGTTGGTTCCTCCAGCACTTGCACCAGGAAATTTTCACCAGCACTCTCCAAAAACTTCCTGGATTGTCTGTGCACCGCTGTATTGCTCTCCCAGCAGATGTCAGGGCGATTGGAGCTCCCACGAGAATCAGGGCCTGTGATCTGGAAACTTCTGTTAGTTGTCTGAAGAAAGCCTTGTCCACCTCATTCTCCTGGTCTGGTGGACTATAGAAGACGGCCACCATGACATCACCCTTGTTGCTCTCTCCTCTAAACTTTGGTCCATGCTGGAGTTGCTTAGTGTATATTTTACCATTCTGCATGCACCAAGGAAGGTTTTCTGATGGGCCCAGGGAACATGACAGGCCAGGTGGCAGAAGATGGGTTTCGAAGAGACCAACCCTTATTTTGCTGCAGGTGGAAGGCCTGGCTCAGGGAAGCAGCTGCCAGAGCTGCACGCAGCAGAGGTCTCCTGCCTGACCAGCCCAGTTACCTCCACGGAGCTCATCACCTTCATTAACACCCAGCACCCTGCACCAGTTCAGTCAACCAGTGCTGATGAGGATACTCTCATGTCTGGTTGCAATGCCATTGTGTGACAGGAAAACTCCTTAAGAGTTGAAGTGGCTACCCTCTTTGAGACCTACTCCTGCTCCCACCAAAGCCATAGAGAGACTTGCCATCGACTTCTGTTGGAGCAGAGGAGCATTTTGTTTCTGTGAGTATAGGTGCCAACTCCATGGGTGCTCTGGAGCTGGAGCACCCATGTGGAAAAATTGGTGGGTGCTCTGCACCCACTGGCAGCCAATCTCCTTTCCCTGCCCCAGCTTGCCTTCACCTCCTCTGCTCAGCATGCCGCGTCCCCACTTCTCCTCCCAGCACTTGCCACCACAAAACAGCTGTTTTGCGGCATAACAAGCTCTGGGAGGGAGGGGGAGAAGCAGGAATGCAGCACGCTCAGGGCAGGAGGCGAGGCTGGGGCGGGGATTTGGGGAAGGGGTCCAATAGGGGCAGGGAGGGGGCAGGGACTTTGGGGAAGGGGTTGGAATGGAGGCGGGGTAGGGGCAAAGTCGGGGCTGGGGGGTTGTGCACCCACCGGCACCAGGAGAAGTTGGTGCCTAAGTCTGTGAGGTGCTCATCTAAAGGGGTAAGGAAACCTGTGTGTTGTGAGGCCCATGCCATGATGGGCCACAGCCTCAGCTAGTGATAAAACAACCCCAGCTGAGGATATGGCCCATAGCTTTTAATTTTCATGGGGACATTATTTGATTTGGAGGTGACACCTGCACATTCGCTGTTGAAAACCAGAGTAAGGAAATGACGCAGATGGGGAGGGGACAAAAGGCCAGAAGGAATGAAGAGAAGAGAGGATCTGACTGGGAAGGATGAGTGGCAGTAGGAAAGGACTAAAATGGAGACTGGTTGGAAGAGGAATAAGGGGTGATGAAGTAGAAATCGAGGGAAGAGAGAAAGAGAGGGAGGCGAAAGAGGAGGGAGATAGGCAATGGCGTCATTAGGACACAAAGCAAAAGAGAGGAGAAAGAAAACAGTGACTGCGTGGTGTGGTTTCACATTCCAAAGCCTTCAGCCATCCCTTCCCTGCGCACACGCGGCCTGTCCTGCTCAGAACAAGCGCGGTTGCTAGCAGCCACTGCTCTTCCAAACAGCACATCTTGAAGGGGCATTCATCCCAAAAGAAAGGGCTGATTGATTAACAAATGCAATCAGGAGTCACTTAACAGGACTGTTTGGGGAATGCAAATGGTAGCGCGATTAGCAGCTCGCTGAATATGTGAGGAGCTGGGTTGAATAAACATGATGCGGACACTTCCATGGTTACCCAGCTGGCTGGAGCTGCTTTCAGCAGAGATGGGATTGTAGGTTGTGACAACAGAAGCTAATACAATAAAGGCTGCCTCTCTCTGATGCTCTCTTGATTGTATACTGTTGTAGCTAAGGCCATCAGCACGCAGGCACAGGGCAAACAGGGAAATACTGCCACCGGATTGTTTTCCAAATGGGGTGAGATCCTCTGCGATCCACCCTCACCTCCAGTGACTCAACGCTCCAGCCGTTCTACAGCCCTGTCCTGGGGTTGAGTGCTGCCGATGTGGCAAAGTTAATGGCAATTATAAGGAAAATGTCATGTACTAGGAAGTGCTCGCAGGGGGCTTTAACCAGCTACAGTCCTACACACTGTGGTATTATCCAGAGGCGAGGGCTTCAAATGGGACTCCAGGCCTCAGTTTCCTTATGAGGATAATACTCTTCTTTGTGAAGCACTTTGAGATCTATGGGGAATGTGCTATAGCATCATTATCTCTTTAAGGTTAAATTTTTGACTTGAAATCCAGCTGAGTAAGGACCACAGGTAGGGGAGTTCGGTGATATCTGAAAATGAGTAAGCGGCGCTGACATATCAAGTTATGTGCAAAGCCAGCTTACAGCAGTGCATAGAGGTCAATATGGTAGTGGTTTCAAATCAATGTAGGGAAGGGAACTCTGCCTACTCATCCCCAATGACTACAGGCTCAGAGCCTATGAGTATAGATCTACCCTGCATCTGGGAACGAGCCTTCCACAGACTTGTGCTTGCGGGGCTTGCTCTAGCATGTTGCCAACAGCATTTTAATTCAGAGCCCAAGCTCCAGCCGGAGCTGCAACATCTACACAGCTATTTGTACCACGCTAGCACAAGCCTCACTAGCACAGGCTAGTGGATTCAGGCTAGGAAGCTTGCTCCCAGAGGAAAGTCTCTTGCAAGTAAAACATGGATTAAAGCCACAGCAATAACCAATCAGAAACAATACCCCTAAAAGCATTTCCCTTTGTCTTTACTCTGTTTGCTCAGCTGAGGCAGTGAGTCAGATCCTCCGCTAGTGCTCTGTGATAAGCGTTCCCTCTTTATGGAAGGTCTCAGAAGAGATTAGTGATGTCCTCAGTTTGCTTACATTGTAAACAAAACTCAGTAGGGATCTCAGTGAAAAGGTAGCTACTGCGACATCCTTAAAGGAACATTTGAGTCTAATAAGAAAGGTAACGTGGACCAAGCAATGTACATAAAGGGCTAGATTCTTAGTCAGTGTAAACAGACATAGCTCCAGTGGAGTCAATGGGCTTGTGACACTGCACCCCATATTTATGATAGTAATATTATTATAATAATTATGATGCATTTTGTACAAGATAAGTCATGTGAGGCGTCATTGGAAAAGTTATGATTTGCTGACTATGATTACCCTATTTGCATGCTGGCAAACACCCACAGCCAACCTTTCATGTACAACAATGAAGAAGCCAGATGGTGCTGATGGCCCATCAGCAAAGACAACAGACTGCGTAATAGCTTAAGCTTCCTGTGGGCATTTTGGCCAGCGTGTAAGCAATGGCTGCTATAACACTGCAAAGGCATGGGACCAGACTACATGTCTCTGGACTCCATCTTGGGATGTCAGTATTTTTCTACAAAACACTCTGGGAACCGAGTTTTGAAACAAACGGGTCCCACCATATGCTAAAGCTATATAAGGGTGGGGGGAGTGACAACATCTGGTGTTCTTCGCTCCCCACACAAGAAGACTCATGGAAACACCTGAGGAACAAAGACTGAATTGGGGGAAGTGGTGGACCCAGGCTAAAGGGATTTCTAGGCTGTGTTTGAAAGACCTGGGGGTTCCAAGCTGTAAAGCAAGTGTAGCTTGTCCCTTGAGAATCTGCAGCCTGCTTGTATCATCAGCCAGAGTTAGAATTTGCTAATTCATATCCTATCTGTCTAGTATCTTAGACTTAGTTGGTGTTTTGGTTTATTTACTAGGTAATCTGCTTTGATCTGTTTGCTATCACTTATAATCACTTAAAAACTATCTTTTGTAGTTGTTAAACTCATTTTTGTTTTATCTAAACCAGTGAATTGGAGTGAAGTGTGTGGGAAATCATAGCTCAAAGGGGCAAAGGCTGTTGCATATTTCTCTCCGTATTGTGTGGGAGGGGGTTGGGGGGCAAACTCTATGAGCTTACGCTGTACAGTTCCCTGTGCAGCACAAGACAGTATAATTTGGGGTTTATTCTCCAGAGGGGATGCATGCCTGAGGAGCTGAGAGTTACCTTGGCTTTAACCTTTCCACTCTTGGTTCGTGCAATGGCTAATCAGAGAGCCTGCATGTAACTGCAGCTGGGTGTTTCCCTACCTGTGTGAATGCTGGCGGAAGTATAGCACCAGGAGTAGGTCTGCAGCTTGTCACAGCAGCACAGACAGAAGGGGAGCCCAGGCTGGTACCCCAGTTCCAATTGGCACTGGGGGGGAACCCGTCACGGGACTTACACTGATTTACACCAGCTGATGAGCTGGGGTGAAATACTGGGTCCACTGAAGTTAATTGAAAACACCCATTGATTTCACTTCTATGATTTCACTGCTTCAAAATATTTCATAAGCATATATATTACATGTTAAATTATTTTATTACAGACAAATATGATTGGTAGCATTCCCTCTGAATGATCGAGCTACTGGTGTCTGATATTGCCAGTGAACAATGGTTAATGGTTATATTTATTTATTGTTAATTCTGTTTATTTGTTTAACCCATTTTAATCACTGGGAGTTTAGCTCCTGAATTCAGTGAAAACTGGGCTCATGTATCCAGTACAGACAGAACTGGGCCAAATTCTGCTTTCAATTACACTTGTGTAAAACCAGAATGAGTCCATTTGGCCCTGATTCACACCTCATGTAATCAGGTTGTATGTGTGGGAAATATTTTGTATCAGATACATTTAGGTGAAGATACATTTGAAGTTTGTTGATTCTCTGTAGCTGTTGCGGCTAATTTATTTTCACTGAAGCTTTAACTCTTTGCAGCTGGAGAAGGAAATCCTCAGTTTAGACTCAAAACAAATGCATCGTGGGTAGCAACAGCCCAAGCTTCTCCAAAGCCGCCCACACTAATCTGAGAGAGAAAGTGGATGAGATAATATCTTTTATTGGGCTGGTGCGAAAAAGAAGCTTTCAGACTACACAGAGCTGCTTCTTGAGGTCAGTGAAGACCAGGCACTTCAGCTTTACCATGAGATAAACTTGTCAATGTCAGTCCCATTTGAGAAGCACAGAGCTGTTTACCTTGTCTTCACTGTGTATTTACCTCAGGGTAGCTCATGCACATTAGCTATGCTGAAGTAAAAATGTCACTATTTTTAGCAGTGAAGACAAGACTGATGAGGAACAAACTGTAGAGGAGAGAAGGTAGTTTTGGTCACCTTTCGGCAAGGTATTTAAGCATGTGCTTAACTTTAAGCCTGTGAGTTGCCCCACTGAAGTCAACAGGACTACTCAAGGGCTTAAAGTTACCATATCCTTAAGTACCTCACCTCAGTCCCTGGAAAAATCATGGAGCAGGTCCTCAAGGAATCAATTCTGAAGCACTTAGAGAAGAGGAAAGTGATCAGGAACAGTCAGCATGGATTCACCAAGGGCAAGTCATGCCTGACTAACCTAATTGCCTTCTATGAGGAGATAACTGACTCTGTG
>NC_133774.1:123312973-123331336 GCF_003597395.2 Chelonoidis abingdonii
ACAAAGAAGATACAAACTGTAGAGGAAGAAGTATTGGTCACCTTATCGGAAGGTATAAGCATGTGCTTAACTTAACTGTGAGTGCCCCACTGAAATCAACGACTTACTCAAGGGCTAAAGTTATCCATAATCCTTAATACCTACCTCAGTCCCTTGGAAAAATCATTTGGAGCAGGTCCTCAAGATCAACATTCGAAGCCCACTTAGGCAACAGAAAGTGACAGAACATAGCATGGATTCCACCCAAGGGCAAGTCATCCCTGACTAACCTCAATTGCCTTCTATTAGGAGATAAGCTGACTCTGTGGATATGAGAAGCATGGATTGTTAATTCCTGACTTAGCAAAGCTTTTGGCATGGTTTCCCACAGTATTCTGCCAGCAAGTTAAAGAATATGGGCTGGATGAAGAAAAAGGTCGGATAGAAAGGGCTATCATCGGGCTCAACTGTTAGTGCAATGGCTCCATGTCTATGCAGCCACCCGCGTATCAAGCAGAGTGCTCCCAAAAGTAGTCTAGACATTCTGTTCAATTATCATCATTAATGATCACCGGAGATGGCAATGACCCCCACAAGCAACACACCCCCACACACATATCCGGAAGGGTAGGATAGGACACCACAGAGTGACAACCCCCACCACAAAAACCTGAATACAGACAGGATGAAGAACATTAACTCACAAGACTAGGGATCCGAATTCTAGGTCAGCCACTCCGCAACACACCCACTATGTTACAGTGGAATAGAAAGCTGGATATGAGTCACAGGTATGCCCTTGTTGCCAGACACACCCACCACCCATTGGCTCGTATAAGTAGGGGCATTTCCAGCAATCAGGGAATTTAATCATTCCCCTCTATTTGACTTGTGATGCCTCATCGTGGAGTACTTCGTGTCCAGTTTTGGCCTCAATCTAACAAAATGGAGTGGCTAAAATTGGAAAGGGCCAGCGGAGCAACAAAATATGATAGGGAGCTGGAGCCACATGACTTATGAGAAGAGCTGGAGGGAACTGGATTTTAGTCTGCAGAAGAGAAGAATGGGGGATTTGATAGCTCTTCAAGCTACTTGAAGGTGGTTCCAAGAGGACGGATCTAACTGTTCTCCGAGTGGTACTTGATGACAGAACGGTAATTGGTCTCAGTTGCAGTGGGAAGGTTTAAGTGATATTAGGAATAACTTTTTCACTCAGAGAGTGGTAAAGCACTGGAATTGTGGACCTAGGAGGTGGGGAATCTCCTTCCTTAGGGTTTTTAAGTCAGCTGACAAAAAGCCTGTCCTGGGATGATTAAGTGGGGAATTGTCCTGCTTTGAGCAGGAGGTTGGACTAGATGACCTCCTGAGGTCCCTTCCAACCCTAATATTCTATGATTTTACCTTGATGAACTGAGGCCTTAGTTTCCATGGTGCATTCAACCCTTGGCTTCTCTGTTGAGACTGAGGCAACTATTAGGAATGTACATATTGGTAACATCCTAAACACTAACAGGCCCATGCTACAGTTTCTGAGCACTGCCCTGCCCCTTTGCCCTCTCCCGTCCTCTGCCCCAGTTACTTGCTTGCTTGGCTGGTTTTTGCAGGCGCTATGTTACTTATTTCACAGGCAGATTTGAAGGCTCACACTTCCAGCATTGCTGGCACAACAGGGAAGTCCGTGCTGAACGCTCTGTTTTCTGCCACCCCAATCCAGTTCCCTTGCAGGGGATATCAGGGGAGGAGTTCTTGCCAAGTGGGCAAAGTTTATACTTGTATCTGTGCTTGAATCTAATTACCGTTCTGGGTGGTGATGGTGGGTGTAAGGTATACAAAGGAGCTACCTCCAACTGAGACAAAGTACAGCTGCTGTTTGCTCAGTTGCTAAGGTTGCCTCCTAGATTCAGCTGAAAAGCTTCTGCTCATGCACCTCCAGGGTTTTGGGTTGACTCTCATGAATGGTAACCTGGAGCAGACACACAATGGGCCAAATTCACCACAAATATAACTAGGTGCAGCTCCACTGGCTTCAGCAGAGCTGTACTTAATTATGACAGTGGTGAATTAAATACAATGAGTGTTATTTGCCAGCGCTGGGCACCGCACTAATAGATTGTCAGTTTTACCAGCTGGGAAACTCCATAGTCTGAACAGTTAGAAGATATGATTGCAATCAGATATTATAGTTACAGTTCAGTTTTCTTGGCTTATAATGCTGCAAGGGTTTTAAAAAAAGTCTGTATATTTCAACAGATTTAATTCGAATTCCATCAATGCACCATTAACTTAGTGACCCCACTGAAATTTCAGCCCTTGAACTGGTGAAAAATAGATCTAAAATATCTACAAATGGCCTGGAAAAATCTCTGCCTTTTTTTGAGTGGGACTGCAGATGGTTTATGCTGGAAAATAGCAGCTAAGTAAGGAGAATGCAGACTGTTTCTGTAAATCCCACAGGACAGCACTGCAAAAAAGGAAGTTTATGACTTGCCATTAGATGATTCTAGAGGGAAAAGAATGGCTCAGAGGATTGGTAGTGGGCTATTGAGTCTTTCTTCTCTGGATCAGCACTTCAAATCCAGCCTAGATCAGTTGTCAGTGAAAACTGCTTCTTTCAGGTGCCTTTGTGAAATTAGTTTGACAGTGTAAGTGTGGTTCCTAGAGTCTGGGTCGCAGGAATCTATACTTTCCAGGTTGGTGGTTTCAGCAGCAAGGCCAGGGACAGGATACTGGAATACAGTTGGCCTGCTGACAGGACACTCAAGCACTGTACTGTGCCATCTGCCTGCATGTATACAGCTTATGGATCAGCACTCATAGAAAACCATCCTGGAGAGCCAAAGGAAACTTCCAAGGGCCAGTGTCTCATCCACAGAAGCAACTCCAAACATAAATGTACAGATCTAATTGGACATATACACAGCAAGAGCATTTTGTCATCAGCTGCCCACCAGTGCACCTCTGGCCCTGGCAGAATACTGTATCTCAGGGGTCGGCAACCTTTCAAAAGTGCTGTGCCGAGTCTTCATTTATTCACTCTAATTTAAGGTTTTGCATGCCAGTAATACATTTTAACCTTTTTAGAAGGTCTCTTTCTAGAAGTCTATAATATATAACTAAACTATTGTTGTATGGAAAGTTAATAGGGTTTCAAAATGTTTAAGTAGCTTCATTTAAAATTAAATTAAAATGCAGAGCCCCCCAGACCGGTGGCCAGGACCCAGGCAGTGTGAGTGCCACTGAAAATCAACTCGTGTGCAGCCTTCGGCACCTGTGCCATAGCTTGCCTACCCCTGCTGTATCTGGTCAATAGAGGAGGTGAACACATGCAAAAATCTGACATTTAATACACTAGGAGATGAGGAATCAGCTAGCTTTGGGAAGTCTGCACTTTCTTCCAGAGGTGCCAGCCATTCACTGTGTTCAAGCTTCATATTTCGTACTGAACTTCCAGTACGACTTGCGACAGCCTGAAGGACTCGGAGTGCAGACAGCTCTGGCAATCAGCCCAGAGTATCCATCTGCTCCTATAACTTACAGAGTGGAGTGAGAGAAAGAGTGGCAGACTACAGCATTCGAAGTCGCTCTAATAGCTGTCGGTGATTGCTGCCTGTAAAGCATCCCACAGTCCATCCCATGACTGCCAAGTGCAGGCCAGGACTCCTGGAGACTGTGTGCTATGACACTAGTTACCAAAGGCTATGTTAACCCGTATGGAAGTCAGAAAGCCTGGAAGAATTCCTGGAACCGTCTGAGCCCAGCCTGCTAAATAAAGATCACTGCTGGATTTGCTACAGACCCCTGTCTCATCTTTGCCTTACAAGAGAGCTACTCCACCTACCCAAAGAAATTTAGATGCTGGCACACTGTAAAGTCCAAAAAGCACCAATGATATGTGAGCTGATTTATCCAGAGCATGAACCAGATGGTTGACATCAGAGGGGCTGAAAGGCAATCAAGCACATCTGAAAGGACCCTGACACACAGAGATCATTACTGTGTCTGTCTTTTCCTGCCATTCTCTAGGCGTTTTTCCCCAGGGTAATTAAGCCTTATCAAAAAGAACAGGAGTACTTGTGGCGCCTTAGAGACTAACAAACTTCATCCGATGCATGTAGTAGAAAATACAGTAGGAAGAACTATTAAGGCAAGCTATTATTAGCAGGAGAGAAAAAGAAGTTTGTCAATTGCTTGAAATGGGCCATTTTCATTACCACTACAAACAGTTCTTTTTCTGTCCCTGCTGGTAATAGCTCACCTTAACTGATCACTCTCCTTATAGTGTGTATGGTAACACCCATTGTTTCATGTTCTCTGTGTGTGTGTATATATCTTCCTACTGTATTTTCTACTACATGCATCTGATGAAGTGGGCTGTAGCCCATGAAAGCTTATGCTCAAATAAATTTGTTAGTCTCCAAGGTGCCACAAGGAGTCCTTTTCCTTTTGCGGATACAGATTAACACAGCTGGTACTCTGAAACCTAAGCCTTGTCAGTATAAAATGAACAGGACTTGTGGTTGCTGGGTAGGGCTGTTCATTTGGGTTCTGAGGGAATCCAAATGAAGCTGAATCTCTTGGTATTTAGTTAATCCAAACAGCGCAATATTTATCATTGTGTTTTTGCATGGAAAACCTTTATTTTTTTTGTCAGCATCAGAACTTTTATAAAAAGCGAGTTTCTAGCCTTCATGGCTGTTTAGAAAAACTTGAAAATATGATTCAAGTCTATCCTAAAGGCTCAAAAACGATCAGGCAAATAAAAACCAAAGTATTATGATTGTATAAAATCTCATGATTTTGGGGACGGGGGATATTTGAATATTTGAAGTTGGCAATACTGGATGCCTGTATACCTGGTAAGTTCATTGTTTTTTAAATAATGAACTTGGTATATTTGGGCCTTTCTCAGCACAGAGCCTTTCTCAGCACAAAAGTGGGAAGCAGATCAGAGGGTGAGCCCAGGACTGTCCACTGAGGGACAGCCAGCCATTGGGAGGCTGAGATCATCAGGCCTAAGCTGCAGATTGGGGAACAGCCTCTGACAGGATCCAGTCACTAGAAGAACAACCAGTCGGCAAGAATTCACAGCCATCCTGCCCTAACTGTAAGGAGAGATCCATCTACAAAGGGAACTTGGACACTTGAGCAGCTGGCCCAGTGGGAGACAAGGACCTGGCAGCCAGGAAAACCCAATCAGCAGGAGATATAGCAGGAAGAGAAACACTTGTCAGGGCATTTGGGGTCAAGCCAGCAAAGGGGGATCAAAGACACAATTCATAGTGGGGATCCATAGTTTGGCCACACCAGAACAAATTGACCGGACTGGTCTAACCAGGAACCAAATCGGGAATGGGCAGCCAGGTGGAAACCAGGTCAGTGGGGCATATTCAGGACCAGACATGGACAGGTTAGGATTCTGCCTCCATGATGGGAAACATCCATATGCCTCCTCTGTAAGAAAATAAAGTATTTTATATTTGCACCATTAATATATCTGTAAGCTGCAGAGAGGTGGCATGATTTGAGGCAGAGGTGTCTGTCAGCCTGGTGAGTATGCTGAGTCTTTGGGCTAAAAGGAGTGGACAAGTTTTTCAAATTGTTTCCATTTCATGTATTATACCTAATGTTCAAATGATGTTTATATTAATGTGCTGATACCATACAGTATATTTGACATTTCATACTGTAGATCACTTTTTTATACATTTAGGCAAAGCGTGATTTGGGGGTGGATGCTGATAGCTCACAACTCCACGTGTAATAACATCACGCCCCCCTGAGGGATCCCGACCTCCAGTTTAAGAACCCCTGCCCTAGGCAATTTTTAGTCTGGCTGTTTTTCTTCCAGTGTTTTGCTAGGTTGCTTTGGTTCTTAGGCATATTAGGTGTTAATGTTTCCTTTACTTATTATGCAGTTGAGCGCATACAAATATAAGACGGCAGAAGAATATGGGAATTAAAGGATAATGAGCCTACATAAAAAGACACATTCTGAGAAACAGTCTCCCTTAAACATCAGGCAAGTTTTGAGTAACTTTTTATACATGATAGCATGTATGGACTGTAAATGGTAAATACATTCCTTACTCAAGTGGTCCTGTACCTGTAATCAGATCTACGCTGGCAGACTCTTGCACCAGGACAGAGCCGATTTGGCTTCAGCGGAACTAAATGCAAGCACAAGGGTCCACCTGTGCAGACCTGACTAAAAGGCTGGGGCCTGAGTAATCTCAGGAACATAAGAACTGCCATTCTGAATGAGTGCTCTAGCTAGTCCAGTACTTACACGTATCAGCTGGAGCTTGGCTTATGTCATGAAACATGAAAATTGATCTCTTCCAAAATTCTAGGGTTTTTTGTTTGTTTTTATTGTTATTGTAATCCTGATTACTACTGTACCTCTGGATGTTCTCTCTATGCATAGATATGTCCAATTGTCTTCCTCTTTTTTTTTTAACTCCTGCTAAGCTCCTGGCCTCAGTAGTATATTGTGGCAGTGAGTTCCACAATCTAATTGTGTATTGTGTAAAAAACTATTGAATTAACTGCTACAGAAAGATTGCTAGTTTGGTACGTGTTAGAAGTAATTTCACAGGTGAAGTCCCAGTGTAACTTTCTAAAGGATGTTTCTTAAAATGTATCTTTTTATGTAGGTTGACTATGATTTGTGTAATCCCCATACTCTTTTGCTGTCTCATATTTATTGGCTCTCAACTGCAAAACAAGTACAGGAAACATCAACACCTAATATGCATAAGAACTGAAGCAATCAAGCCAGATGAAACATTCCCCAAGGGTAAGGAGCTAACACTTCAAAAAAGAACTAAATATAAATATATTTTATATTCAAATCAATGTACATGTATCCAGATGAGTTTATATATGCCAAGCTAATATTTTGCTCAATGCACTTTTGTAGTTAAACTCCTTAAGTTATACTGATGCTGCATCTGAGGACATGTTGACGGTGCCCTGCAATATGCACTACAGAGGTATGAATACAGCATAGCGCTTTGGTGTATGCTGCTAATGTATCGACCCTGCAGGCATGAACAAAAAGATTCTTAGTTTGCAATAACACTCACCCCTGTTGTCCGGAGCAGTTTAGACATGCCCTGAGAAGTTTTATCTTTTTTTTTATAGATATATATCTATCTGACTGGATAGTGTAGTGGTTAAGAGCACTGCCCTTTGATACGAGAGACTGGGGTTCAAATCCGGGTTGGTACCCAACTTTCCAGTAGGGGTCCTTGGGCAAAAGACCCCTTATGCTTAACACTGCTTACTCAATATGAGTGACATGAACTAGGGGATCATGCGGCTCGGACGTTGCCGGCATTAACAAGGTCTGCGCCAGATGTTGAGGAACCAGGACAATTGATATAAGTGGGCTACTGAACAAACATTCATGGACGAGACAGGAGAATGGAATTGGTTGGATGCTACGGTCAATAGTAGCTAATGAGAGGGGATGTATGAGGGGACTGTGGATGAACAAGACTACATCCACATTACTGAAACAGCTAGTTACCCAATGTTCAACATTAGTAAAGAGGAAGCTGCTCTCACAGCTTGAGCTAGACACCTCCACATTACATCCAGACTCAGAAATACCTGAAAACAAAGTGCATGTGCAGCCCACACCTGAAGTGAAACTTCACTGCCACCCCTCATTGCAGAGCACAGCAGCTGTATGAGGATAAGTCTGGAGAAACTAGCTACAGTCAATCATCCTGAGACCGGTTAAAGCTCGTGAGAAGTACCATCAGATAGTATGTTAGAGATGCAATAGAGCCTCAATGACAATCCCTACTACCTCTCAAACCAATGAATGGATAACGCTACGCCTCGGAGTGCTTGGCTATGGTCAAGAAGACAAACAGTTATTACCACCCTGCAATGAGGTTGGAGGATAGATTCAAGGCGACTAGGAGAGAGTTAGTCACTGGGGAATACAGAAGGGTGTAGGATAAGGATAAGATTGGCTACTGAAAAATACAAGGACCTGACATTCTAGAAGCCAGAGACTGCTAAACAAGGCTATCAGCACTAGCTACCAGGCTAAGGAGTACACTAGAAAGCAGAGGCAAAAAGTAATGTCCCTGTTCTTTTAAAGAAATCCAAGGTGTACTAGCAGTGCACAACACATAAACCAGAGCCACCAGCAGCAGAAACTAAACAGTACTGGAAGACATATTGGAGGAGAAGAGAAGACTCATAACACCAGTGCAAAGTGGCTGCAGGACCTGAGAATGAAGCACAGCATCTCCGACAGAACCAGTCACCATCACAGTTAGAGACATGAAGAGCTGGACAGCACCTGGACCAGACATGATCCACACCTATGGCTTAGAAAACTAACAGCAGGTGCTATGAAGCGCCTGCAGCACAGATGAACCAGCTTGTGCAGCAGGCTCACCCAACTGGCTAACAGGAAGGACAGTGTGATCATGAAGACCCTGCAAGGGACAGACCGGCCAATAACTTGCCCCCACAACTGGAAGTCCATCAGACATCATAGCTGCCAGCTACATGAGCACAGCTCAGAGGGCTTGGAACAACAATAGTTGCTATAGAATAGAGCGATTGCCAAAGATTTAAGTTAGATACACAATGCTGAGCAAGCTTGGATTGACTACGGAAGCTATATCAAATGCGCACGTGGATCTGCTGAATGTTGGCGCCATTTACAAAGTCACAGGACACGTAAGGACCTTCTCAAGAATTCAATGGGACTATGAAGAACACTAGAAGTCAACAAGGCAGCTTGCACAAGTGGCCATCAGTGTGGCCTATACCAAGGTTGATGCGATGTCCCGCTTGCTGTTCTGATAGGCTTTAACCCTCAGCCAGAATAAAGGAACTGGATACGGGTACGGTCAGGGTGGAACTACATTCAGCACCTCTCTACATGGTTAGAATCAAGCTGTGTATGCTAAGAACGGACATTCGACTTGCGATCTACGTGAGATTCGGGATGCAATTCGGATGGAGAAAGTTGGCCGAATGTATTAAGAGAGGAAGTATCAAGGATGATGGGTCGATACTACGGGCCCATAGGACTACAGAGAGCTACATACCTTGGCGTCTCAGTAGCAGGTGTTGGAAATGATTGGAGGCAAGGAGAGCAACATCCAAGTATCAACAAGGATAAGGACAGGGTTTTTCTGAGAGACCAGGTCAGTGGGGAGAAGCAAGTATCATGCGATCATGGACATTCCTGCAGTCATCGATACCCTCGTTAGTGAGCTGATGCCAAGGGACATGGAGGCTGCCGATGTGAACACGGAAGCTCTCACAATGCCGGAGGTTTCACCCCAGTCCAACAACCAGGAGGTATTACAGCACGGAAAGAGCGGCGGGGACGGTGAGCGTCAAGCCACTGGTCTGATTGAACCCGGAACAATCAGGAGTACAGGGGTCAGTAGTGCCCAATAAGATGAGCTGCTGAGCGATGCTGAGCGCAGCAACATCGGGGGAAGCCAGCGAAGAAGTTGCCATGGAAGAAGACACTGCATTGGGATTACCTCGAAGTAGTGGTGTGCTAATCGGGAATCATTCGTGGCTGGAAAGGGCTGGATCAAGACGACCTGAGGCACTATATGCGCACAGGAAAGGCTGTAGACCAATCCATTGAAGCAGGCTCACACAATAGAGGCCAAGTGCGACTGTGCAGAGGCTCAGAACGTCCAAACAATAGTGCCAGGATGTAAGATGGCAGGCAGAACAGCATACATACGCAAACCAAGTGGCTGGCATTGTGTACAGGAAATCTGCACGGTATGGTAGGACTCCACGTACCGAAGGGAGATTCCACAGAGGTTGTGGAAGAATAGCAGGCTAGTCTGTGGGACTTCCAGATCCAGACGGGACGGCGGTACTGGCAGCAACCAGACATCGTTGTATAACAAGCGAGACACTGTGTTAGAGATTATAGGCAGTGCCAACAGATCGGAAGAAGGAATGTGAGCGAGAGAGTAGTGGCCTGAGAGAGAATCTAGAGAGGATGTGAAACGAGGTGTGAATGGGGTCCCATGTGTAGGCAGAGCTCGGCTGTGATCCTAAGCTGGTGTGGCTCAACAATCGGACATCAAGCTCTATTGTCCAGAAGTGCATGTAGGACAGCTAAGATACTGCGCAGAACCCTCAAACTCCCAGGCCTCTGGTAGAGGACCCGAGGTTGAGGAAGACACATACCACCCATAGGGGTGAGAGGGGAATTTTTTTTATATATATATATACACACTCAAAAAATCAGCAAATATTCTATAGGGATGGAGGATGGATAGCTTTATTTACTAGCTGTTTGCTTTGATTAGAACTAACTAATGTGATTAGCTTTGTTGGTAAGGTCCTGGACTAGAATCTAGAAGACTTGAATTCAAGTCCACCAAGACTTCAACTGTGGCCATAAGTGATTTAATGCCTGTGTCTCACTTCCTATTTTGTACAGTGGGGGTGATAATTATGTGTATTGTCTATTTAAATGGTTAGCTCTTTTGGACAGGAATTATTTTACTATGTGTTTCTACAGTGCCTAGCACAATGGGCCTTGATTTCAACTAGAGCTTCTGTGTGCCGCTACATTGCTGCCAAGAGTAACAACAGTGGTACAAACATCTGAGCCGAGTCTACTCTCCGGCATCCACCTTTGTAGCCATCAGTGGAGTGGCACCGATGAAGCATTACAACTCAGATTGCACATCAGTTTTAGGTATCTATATCTATAGATAGATAGTTATGCAAGTTATATTTAAATTCCTTTTGTTTTATTGGTGCTTCATCAGTGAAGTTCCTTTTGTCCTTCTAACAAACACATTGAAAACAGCAAGCATCGGGGGAAAAATCACACTCACATCAGGAATTAAAGAGAGTCAATTTCTTGAATCATCAAAATGATTCTTTAATACAATTAGAAAACTGGTTCCTGTGGGGAAAAAAAGCCCAGTACAACGCACAATTAAATTGCATTGAACTGCAGATGCTGTAAGAGTGACAATTCACACAGCAGAATATGCTTAATGTGCTGATGCATAAATACTCATCTTTGTGATAGTGAAAGCACAGCACTCACTAAGCTGGTGGATGTATGCAAATATGCACATAGATATGCTTACAAGCTTTGTCGCACTTTTCTTCATAATGTTTTGCAATGGATATTATTTATTGTTGGTACTAAGGTAGCACCTAGAGGTCCCAGCTGTGCACCAGGACCCCTTCGTGCTAGGTGCTGTACAGATGTAAGTAGAGTAGGAATGAGCTCTTCTCTGACATCTAATGATTAGCTGTGCAAGAAGACTTCAGGAGCTGATCTCATTTGCATGGACACACCCACCCTACCTAGGTGCTCAGCATGATGGATTGCTTGCCCACATGATCACTTTTGGCTGGTGTTGGATCCCCAGTCTCCTTGTAATTGGGGCAGGAGTAATAAAGGGTTGTAACTAGGGCTGTCAAGTGACTTAAAAAATTACTCATGATTAGTCGCACAATTAAAAAAATTAATTGCAAATAATTGCACAATTAATCGCACAATAGAATACCATTCATTTAAATATTTTTGGATGTGTTTCTACATTTTCAAATATATCTATTTCAATTACAACACCAAATATGAAGTGTACAGTGCTCACTTTATATTTATTTTTATTACAAATATTTGCACTGTAATAAACAAAAGAAATAGTATTTGTCAATTCACCTAATACAAGTACTGTAGTGCAATCTCTTTATCATAAAAGTTGAACTTACAAATGTAGAATTAGGTACAAAAAAAAGCCCTGCAAATCAAAAATAAACAATGTAAAACTTGAGAGCTTACAAGTCACTCAGGTCTAAACTCTGTCAGACCAATCCGCTCCAGCAAAACAAGTGTACATTTGCAGGAAATAAGCTGGCCCATTTCTATTACAATGTCACCTGAAAGTGAGAACAGGCTATTGCAAGCAGTGGGTATGGTGTGGCAAGATATTTCAGGCAGAATGCACTGAAGATCATATGTCCCTGAGCTGCAATCAATAGCCAGAAACATGCCCATGTTATAGATGAGTTGCTCAATAATGACCAAGCAGCGTGACCAACGCATCCCATTGCATCACCTGAGCAAGAATAGCACAGAAAGTTATTTCCCTTTTGGTGTTCCGGTTCTGTGTTTCCAATCAAGTGTTGCTCGTTAAGATTCCGAAAAGCAGCTCCACACCCTCGCCCTCTCAATTGGAAACATTTTCCAGATTCCTTAAATCTTGAGTTGAAGTATACGCTACGTTAAAATTCACATTGGTATCTTCTTTGCATTTGTCAACTTTGCAGTAAAAGTTTCTTAAAAACATGTCTGCAAAGAAAAAAATATGGCAGAATCGAGGGAAAACAGAGCGAAGACAGACAAGTCTCCCCAGCAAGGAGTTCTCACCCAAACTAATAACATATTATGTTTTATAATGTCACAGCATGGACACATTCTCTGGAAACGATGGCCAAAGCACAAAGAGGCATAAGGATCTTTTAGTGCATTTGGCATGTAAATATCTTCAAACCCAGCTACAACAGTGCCATTAAGCCTGTCTCACTTGCACGGTACAGTGTAATGAAAAAGTGGCATCATCTCTGTTAAATTAAACAAACTTTTTCTCAATGATTGTCTAAATACAAAATAGGACGAGGAATGTAAGCTGTGAAAGTTGATATGTTGTAGGAGGCGGTTTCGTAACAAAAAACACACGAAAGTTGCACTTCAGAAACAGATTCGCAACTACAGTACTTGTCTGAGTGAATGAAAGTACATTTTATCTATTTACAAGGGCAAATATTGAAATAAATAATATAAAGAGCACGACCCTTGTATATGTGTTGTAGCGAAATAATAATATGAAAATCAGGAAAAAAATCCAAAAATATATAAACTCAATTGTATCTATGTTTAAAACACGAGTAATCACAAAATTTTTAATCACAAAATAATTTGTGAGTTAATCAAGCGTCGAGGGAACTGCAATTAATCAACAGCCTATTACCGCTGGTGTGAATGAGGGCAGCAAGAACGTACTGGCATACCCAGGAGGGACTTCACCCGCAATAAACAGCACTCGCTAGCAGTAAATGGTCCAAAGCCAGTGACTGAAAAGATAAGAAAGGAAGTGGGCCCTGTGGGGACCCTGCGAAGGGTCCTAGACACATTGGACTCCTCTCTCCTGGTAAAGAAAAGACCTAACTGAGAGTCAACTGAAGTCTTGTTACACGCAGAGCTGAATCACTGCTTCATAGGTCTAAGATAACCGGCTTTGGGACAGGTCCTGAGCAAGAAACTGCCCAATTGCACCAGCCGTGAGACCCCACGACACGAAATCACTGAGCTGTGTTCAAATGGGCCCCGAAAACCTCTGGCGAATGGCAACAGGGAGCTGAGACACGTGGTGATGACCAGCAGATGCGCAGAGAGGCACAGCCACAGGGCCAAGCTGGGGAGAACAAGCTGAAATGGCCAGTGAGGGTGCGTGGCAGAGAGCAGCCAGCAGGCAGCGGGGAGAGGCCAGAGTAGAGCCCCGCAAAGAGGCTTGGTGATGCCAAGCAGGGGCCTGTGAGAGCCAGTGAGTGCAAGCAGGGTGGCCTGGCAGAGAGGCACAGTCCAGCATGGCAGCTTAGGAAGCGAGGTGAATGGCCACAGGGGCGGCAGAGAGGCCACAGCCAGCAGGGCACGGATGAAAGCCGTGTGAGTGCCAGCGACGGGCTGGGAGAGAGGCACAGCCCAGCAGGGCAGCTGTGGAGACCGTGGTACGGCCAGCAGGGCGGCTGGCGAGAGCACGCCAGCAGGGCAGCTGGTGGAGAGCCGTGGGAGTGTCCAGCCACGGTGGCGGGCAAGACGGCCACAGCCCAGCAAGGGCAGCTGTGGAGACCGTGGTGGGTGCCGCACAGGGGCTGGAGAGAGGCACAGCCAGCAGGGCACGGTGAGAGCGTGGACGCTCAGCAGGGTGGCTGGCAGAGAGGCACAGCCAGCACGGCAGCTGGTGAGAGCCATGGTTGAAATGCCACAGAGAGTCAAGCCACAAGGTGACTGTGAGAGGCCAGAGTAGAGCCCGAGAGAGGCGTGGCGATGGGCCAGCAACGGCTGGCCAAGTGAGGGGTGGTGGAGTGAGTACCCGAGCACAGAGCAGTCAAGGTGCCTCCTACGATCCACTCTGACCAGGGTGGGAAGGACCTATAGATGACCCGAACTCTGGCTGCACTACCAATGGACAGCACTGGACGAGTGCAAGAAGGGACAAAGGGCATGTAGAAGGGACCTCTTTGGGTGCCTTGGATTAAGAACCTGCAGGGAAAAGCGTCTGCCAATACGGGATGAGTCTTGCTTGGATTCGTTTAGTAACCAAGCTGGGTGGCTCCCAATAAATGCCACATTATTCCCTCACTTTATAAAAGTTTTTTTGCTACACGAGACTCTGTCCTGCGAGAGGGGAAGTATGCCTCTTAGAGGTGCCCAGGGGTGGGTGATAAGTACATACCACAGGGGGCTCCTCCAGTTTGTGGTATGTTCAAGAAGAACCCCTAGATATTGAGCCACCGCACTCCTTGTGGCCTGCCAATCTTCGATGGCAATGGTTACACAAACAGAGAAAAAACAGTCCCACCAAAAAACTGACAATTAGACATTCTCACTCTAATGCAGCTTTTATACCGATAACTGTGTACCTTAATTCACTCTGCAATGTAACACATTACCTGCACAGAGCAAGTAAAAATACAGCAGCGTAGTGCCTAGTAAACGGCTATCTTTTCTTCGTGTCTGCATCGTTTCATTTCCAAAACAGCGGTTTTGGAAAACAGCGCATGGGAGTCAGAGGTTGTCCTTCTTCTCCTCCCACAGCGCACAACAGAAGGCATTTGGGTGTCAGGAAGCCTGCGGAAAAAATATAAGGATTTGAGAATTAGATGGAAGGTACAATTTCTGAGTGATTTCGAAATCTGGCGACCTCCTAACAGGCAATGTAAGCCATGGCATGGCATCGGGAACGAGGCTGTAGAGAGTTGTTGTCATTGTGCGTACAGTATTTGCCAACTCTCCGGCTACCAGTGTGACATGTCAGAACTGCGATGGAATTACAAAACCATTTGAGCAAGGTGGCAGAGACTTCAGGAACTCGCAATGCACTAGACAAGCTCTCTCCTGGCTATCTGTCAAACAGCTGCAGCCCCATTCAAGGCAGAAAACCAAATTATAAACTTTGAGAAAACACAGTTAATCGTGCAGAGGTGGAAAAGACTACCACTCATGCAAAAAATCGGTTAGGTGACGCTCTGGTCTCCAAATGCCGTTTAAACGATGTCTCCATTGATTCAGATTGGTCAGGTACACCAGCGAATATAAATCCAAACAAAAACAACACAACAAAACCTGAGATTGAATAATTTTTTTGAAAAAAAGTCAAACTATCAGTAATCAAAGACTTTTTTAAAACCAACCCTAAATATGCCCGTGTAAGTTAAATCTAGATAAGTGTCATTTGAATTTAAACAACATCCATAGTCTCCTTTATCACAATTTAAAAGATGTAAAATGAGCGGACGTAGACAGTTATTAGTAGAAGATTAGAGTAGTCATCAGTTATAGAAGCATAGAAACTCTAGACGAAGGGGAACGAAGTTTGGATCACAGAGACCCCCCTTGACTGTCACCTGAATTGCGAGACTACCTCTGAGCCTGTTTCCCCCCCGCACTGGGACTCATGCCTTTCCTGGTATGGCCAGAGCACGCTAGCCTGCACAAACACGACCCAGTCGACCACATCCCGCAAAAGCGCAGCTTAACTGAATGAAACAGCTTGAAAGAAGTGCCTGTCTCCAAACTACCTCAGATCCCTCAGTTCCAATGGGTCCGAACCCCAAATAAATCTGCTTACCCTATAAAGCTTATATGGCGAAACCATAAATGTTGCCTTCTATAAACCAAAGAGAGTCGATATCCAGCGTTTGCCCTTCCCCACCCCGGATAAACATACTGGTTATAAAATATCAGTAAAAAGTGATTGTAATACAAAGCATAACAGATACACCAGCAAAAATAAATACAAAACACAAGTCGAGCCTAATACAGTAAAAAACCGAATACAGAAATAAAATCGCACCCTCCGAGAGTTTCAATAAGCTTCTGCACAACTGACACCTCCAGTCGGGCAGTACCTTCCCCCCCCCCCCCCCCCCCCGCCCCCCCCCTCCCCCCCCCCCCCCCTCCCCCCCCCCCCCCCCGTACAGCTTGTTCCAGCTCAGATGCTAGCTCGGGGATTCTCATGACTGCAGCCCGCGTGCGTTCATCCAAAGAGCTGTATAAGGAATTTGTCCCTCCTGTTCCCTACCCCTTCCAAATGAAAAGCCACCAAGTTAAAGATGAGCAGTTCAAGGTACATGACACATTCATGTAAGACTTCATTACCACTGCCAGCACACAGGTAACAGAAGACTACATGTAAACAGAGCCATCTACAGCAATTGTCCGGTTAATGGGAGCCATCAAGATTCCTAACCACCATATAATGCCCAGACTTTGCACTAATTACAATAGGCCTCAAGAGCTTATATGTTTATAGTTCGAGTTTCAGAACAAGAATGATAACATTCAACAGATAGGAAGAGATACACTCAGTAATTATAAACTTTGTAACAGACCTGACAAGAGACCTTTTGCTTAAAGCTATTCCAGTTACATTATTAACACCATAGCATTATTTCATATAGATCAACGCACAAACGATTCCATAGCTCCTTTTCATAAATGTTAAAGAAAGCGAATAATGAGGAAGTGAGACAAACTGTATCAGTATATAATTAGAGAGAGTAAATTGTCAGCTTTAAGAATTATAAGAAATTAGGACCGAGGATCTTAGAGGCACTAGATCAGTGCGCGTTCAGCAAGTGCGTGCCTGGAGCGGCAAGCAGGGGTGGCCTGCCAGCACTGTGGGTGCAGCAGACAGCTCAGCGGCGCGCCTGGCGAGTCCGTCATCCCGCAGCTTCGGCGGCAATTGCAGTGGGGACACCGATGGATGGCACGGCAGAACCTCCCACAGCGAACACTGCGAATGCCGTATGGCCAGCGACCACACCGCAGCACGCCGCCAACCACGTACAGCAGACCTAGCAGGTGCGCCGAACTGCCTGCCGCATGCTGGGGGGGCAAAAAAATAGGCCGCCCTGGCCGTGCGGCATTCTGGTCCCCCTATCATTCTCACGGCTCGCACTAATGCTCCACATGCCTCTGATCAGCTCTAGCCCTTCCCTTATCTGTCGGGCACCTTCCGTCCCCATAATCAGACAGTCACAGCTGCGCTCGAACCTGAATTAGGCAGATAGCAGAGGGAGGAACAGGCTCAAAAAAGGGTAAATTGGAGTCTGCACAGAGTAATTTCCTATACTGCAATACCCTTCAAAAAATACACACTGTCATGTAGTCGAAAACTACACATCACACGATGTCTCAACAGGATCGTCGAGAAAGAGTGCACTGTTTGACTACAGAGAGATAACCACGGGCAGTGTAAGTACATTACTGCAAGGGTGGCCAAAGGAACTTGATGTGAGCACTTACTTAGTTACACACCTCACCCATGGCTCAGGGAGGCAGTCTGATGCATAACTACAACAGAGGATCCAAAGCAGGCTGTCGCACCAGAGCTGATTGAAAACTGTAGAATGGAAAAATCTGGCCATGGGGCAAAACAAGCCCCTGCAGCTATTGCTGTTGCTGTCTCATCACTCCAGCAATGACATGCTTTTCAATCTTAGGGGGTGGGGAGAAGCAATAGTTTCACTATAATGACAGACTGGCTGCTGTTTTAGGATCATCCCTTTAAAAACATCACCTCATAGTGTAATGATTGAGGGCGCCTCGTCTGATATCACAAGGAGGCCAAACATGCTGCGCCTGCTCCGACCTCCCAGGTACACAGCCTTAGATGAAGCAATTTGTTCAGCTGGCTGATAGCGACCACCTATTGTTAGGTGGTGCCTGGGATAACAAGGAGAAATGCCTCTCCGTTCTCCTTAATGTATGGCAAGTAACACAGTAGCCCAAGATCGCACAGTGGGCCCGAATGCTAGGGCCACACCCCCTCCTCAGACTCCACTTCTTCACAATTGACGTATAAAGAGCTGTCAGAAATCAGTTCCCAGATCTCCGGGTCACCGAGAAGAAAAGAAAAATGGTTTATTTTGCCCTTGGCAGTGGCAGCACCAGAAGCAAAAGCACAAAGAACATGGAAATCGCTAACACCCAAATAGAGGACTGGTGCTCAAAGCAGAACAGTCAACGTGCAGGGCCGTGAAGACCCTCAGATGAGTAGTGGAAAAGCCTACTTAGTGATCTGGTCAAATCAGGGAGAGCCCACCAGCCTTCAGAAATGA